>NW_019395964.1:0-10380 GCF_000612105.2 Orussus abietinus
TCGCGAGATATCTCGTCAAAAGCGTTGATCGGCCAGTATCGGGTCGCGAGATATCTCGTCAAAACCGTTAATCGGCCAGTATTGGGTCGCGAGATATCTCGTCCAAGGTAACGAAAGGGTTAAGGAGGAAAAAAGAATCCTCGCGTGGAAACATCCGACTCCATGTTTTCCACGTATCCGCGTTAAGAACAAATCCAACACGTAGAGCTGAAATCTGCGGAGTCCTGAATCTTCCCGTCGATGGCCCGAAAAGCCAAGATTAAGCCCTCCCGAAAAAGCCGGGGTAACGAGGACGAAAAGCACGTCCCCGGTGCGGCAAAGAGCAGCTTTCGCCGAGGGGAAGAGTCGCTCCGATTTTAATGGGCTCGCGTGTCGGTGTGCGTGGCCACGCGTGCGCAGAAGAACCACCTGTTTCTCCGGGCACAAAAAGCGCATTTAAAAGTCCTGCCTTCGGAGTCTCGGCTCTCCCCCTTCGAAAAGAGGAACTTTTAAATGGACCGAGAGGTCGCTTCCGGTCCAGGGGCGCATTCGCAAATGCTCCAGTGCGTGAACGCGTACACGAGGAGAGTGTGGCTTCGGCCCTGCACGCAGCTGGCTGTCGGAAACGATCTTTGTTACGAAACCCGACCTGTCCCAACGGAAAACTGGGCCCAACCTGACCTCAGGTAACGGACATTTGTCTGACGTTGGGGACGTGCTCTCTCCGGCGATCTGATCCGACCTGAGCTTGACTGAAAATGAGTCGCTCCCAAGTCCCTCCACTAGGGGAGAGTCCAGATAAATCATGGGAATTTCCCCAGCTGAGAAACAAAAGAAGAAACGGGAAAGTTAAACAAATCGTTAAATAAAATTACCGGGTAATTAATGGAATTCTTACGTGTACATCCCGCGGTCACGGGTGTTCGCATTTCAATTCACGTGGCGTTGTTCGAGGTTTCCGCGGTTTCGGTGGGGGGCATTCGTGAGGCACCTCCCCCTTAATAATAATTCAGCGATAATTAGTTCTTGTTTGTACGCGCAACTCGTATAAAATTGTAGTTTCCCATGTCGGCGCAATTACAGGCATGCAATTGCATCTGCACCGAGTGAGCTCGAGCTCTCTCGAGTGAACGACATTCCAGAAACTGAAACGTTCCTCCCCGGAGACTCGTTCCATCTGGATGAATCCGGGGATAAAGAAGAGCAAAAAGGAGGGGGGGAGGGGGAGACGGGGCAAAAAAATGACGGTTTGGAAAACTCGGGTTACGAGTCGGGCTTCGTCTCTCCGCGGCGGCTACGATAATTATCGGTCCCAGCAACGCATTAAGGAGGCAACGGTTCATGACCGTGATTACAATAATGGCGGCGATAAACAAGAATATTATCCAGAAAGGATGTAACGATAAGACGAGGCACGACTTTCATAAACGGCCCTTGCTCGAGGTCTCGCTTGAAAATGCGGCAATCTACTCGACAAGGCACATTTCGAGTGTACAACCTGCTGCACTAATGGCCGTGATAAACGAGGGTAACAAAGAATCGCGTTAACATGAGAATAAACTCCGAAGAAAGAAGGAAGAACATCCTATCCCATGTGCCCTGCGTTACTTCTAAACGAGTCGCTAAAAAATGGTCGCTCTCAAAAATCGAAATTAAAAAATATCCCTATGTCTATGGGGATCCCATCCCATGTGTCCTACGTTACTTCTATGCGAGTCGCTAAAAAACGATCACTCTCAAAAATCGAAATAAAAAATATCCCCATGTCTATGGAGATCCCATCCCATGTGTCCTACGTTACTTCTAAGCGAGTCGATAAAAAATGATCACTCTCAAAAATCGAAACTAAAAAATATCCCCATGTCTACACATATGAATATCAATGCCGCGGTTAGAAATTATTATCTTTCTGGAAATTCATGAAACGTTAAGGTAAGAAATGTATAAATTTAGGTAAGAGGCTGTAAGTAACGGCACGCACGGAGTGCGTGGTTCGTCGAAGTGCAGGGATTAAATCCCAGGAGATGCATTATAAGGGGACGGGGCAGGAAGTACAGCTGCAGCCGGTTTTAAACGAGGAAGAACATCTTGCCTCTCGGGGCTGTTATAGCGTTTTTTGTCAACATCCCGGCCAAGAACCAGAGTGGAGGTGCGAATGTAGGTCGATGCGCCATCGGCGTGTATACGGTTGCATCCGTAATGACACGCGCACTTAACCGCCGGCCGGAAGACGCGAACCCCTGAGATCTGATCATACGTCGAAGGTTTCTTTATCTCCAATTCATCCGGTGACGTCAACGCACTACTTCCGCCGACTCTCTTAATTCGTTTTGATCTCAATCGAGAGATTTTTCTGCAAGAGAAAAATTAAAATTCAGGAATCAGGGAGTATTTTTATTTCCTCCGCGGCGAAAAAGGGGTGAAATCGTAGAACGAAGGTTGATCCCAATCGCGGAGGACATTCGAGGGATCGGAAGGGTTTTCGCCAGCCTGCAGGGCTTCGACATTCCCTACAAGGGCGATCCAAATCCTCGAAAAGTCGAGGATTCGAGCGTGTTCAAGGAGCACCCCGTGTAACCGCGGCGGAATTTAATCAACCCGCGGGCCGAGGCACCGATAAATTTGCACGAGATTCGGAGATTTGGAAGTATAATGCAATCTCCAAGAGGAGCGGGTGTTGTCAGCCGATACCACGTCAAATATCACGGTGCATAAGATCTCCCGACGATCGGGGGCATTTTTAAAAAACTCCCCCACCGGAGAAATGCCGAGATAGCGCCAGCGACAAAATCAGTTGGTGATCAAATTATTGGTTGAAGGATTTATTGACAGATAAGAGCGAAAAGGAAAAAAGCTTCCTCCCTGGTTATTTGTCGATAAATTGCAGTACCGATCGTTAAGGACCTTCGAAGCCGTCGGGGACGTCGACGAAGCAGGTCTACGTCTCTTTAAAAAGAGCATTCCCGAAACTGCGGATAATTTAGCCGTAAATGCCCGCGACGTTTCTACGCCTCGAGGATGACGACCCCTCTTTCCGCTGTAATTACGCGACATAAGCACCCAGTCTTTCGTGTCTTTTCCGAACAGACCGTTTATTGAGCGTCCTGCGGACAAAAACCGTCGCTAATTAATATCAGCGGACGCACCGAGTCGGCCGGGCTCGAAACTTTTCTCGGCGGCATTTTTAATGAACACGCGAGAGGGAATCGCGTTCAGCTCCGGATCGGACGAGAGGAGGAGAGGGGGACAAAAGTGGAAGGCAGAAAGAGAAATCGAGGAAAGAGTTTGCCGGGGAACTTTTTTCATTCCCTAGCCCCGACGAGAGGGACGAGAACGTCGAATCGTCGAGGCAAAGGTACCTGCGGACTACACCAAGGAATGTATCTCGGTTTCTCCTCCATTTCCCCCGTTCCTTTTTTCCCCACCTTTCTCAGTCACTCCACCGAAATCTCACCCTTCCGTGGCATTCACCTAATACACCCTCGACTTTGCCTTAGCGACTCTAGGAACATCCCACCTCGGAACGTGAGATACCGTGGGCTCTTCTAGCAAAGGACTGCAAGTGTGAAAAACGTCTACTTCTTAAATAGAAATTTTAACCCATTCTACAAATTGATTTCTTTACCGCTGCATAAGAGAAAGCGGAAATGTCATTGGGTGGTTTTCCCTGAACAAATAAAATTGCATCGAGCCAGGAGAAATATTTTGTTCATTCAAAGAATACTTATTTGACTCGAATCAAATCGGATGCGACGTTTCTTCGGAATTGTGACAATCTATTTGAGCGAACGAGTTAATGTTCGAATTTAAATATGTATACCTTGGTACCGTTCCAAGAAATATTTCTTTGGCTCGGTGAATTCTTCTTGGCAGAGTATAAATTCAATAAAGGGTAAAATTTTAAATGTAGCCAGTAACTACCAGGCAGCTCTTCCCCTGAGTTCCTATACACACAGTGCGCGACTCCGCAGTAAAATGAAGAAAAACGAGATTGAATCCTCCCAGCGAAGTTATCCGTGGATTCCGGGGAGAAACGTCTCTCTTCATCCCGTCGTTCTTTTTGATCATTCCTCCGGAATCCCACCCTTTTGTAGCGTTTACCCAGTACCTCCAGTATTTCAACCGTGCCACCCACGCAGACGTTCTCCCAGGACGAGACCGGAAGAGACTACGAGGCATTCGGGGGAAGGAGGGGGGAGGGAAGGGAAACCAGCCGGAATTCTTTTTAACGATCGCAAGTCCCAACTTTACGGGGAAAGGACGCTTTTCGCGCCGGTAATATCCACCACCTAAGGACACTCCGCCCCTGAAGTGTCAGCCGCCGTGCTTAGATTACTGGTAACGAGGGAGTCGTCTCCTCCTCCTCTCCGCCCGACACTAAATCCTATCCCCTCTTATTAAAATTGTCCATTTTATAAACATAAATAAGTGCATCACCCGTTACACCCCATTTTGCCAAAAAGCCTCTATTTACATTCTGGAGAACATGAGCGGCCATTTTAGCGCCGCGGCAAACGAAGCGCCAGCCGCAAGCGCGATCACCCGAATAAACGAGCTATTTTCGTCAAGAGAACCTACGAGCAAAAGAACAGGTGGGAAGCGCACAGGTCGATAAATCCGAACAAATACCCACCGGCGATAAATACGGAACGAATCCGCGATTAAACATGGCCGCGGTGAGAATCTCGACATCGCCACATCGTAAATACCCTTCGATGTTTCGTCGCGTTCCCCTCGCATTTCCCGATTCCCGTTCGTCGCCGCGTTTCCTTGCTCGGGAACGAATAATCCCAAAACGTTGAAAAACCCGAGATATTAAAACCATCTCGAAGAAATCGGGCGTTAAAAGAGGAGCAAATCCTCGCGTCTATCTTCCCAAACATGGCGCCGACGGAGCGCGCGATCCGATTGGCTCTCGGGGAGCGTCACGTGACCGGGCCTGCGCGCGCAGGTATCTCTCCGCGGCAGAGTCGACCCAGCAGTCGCGAGGTGGACGCCGGACCCGAGACACGGTTCGCGTCGAGCGCCACCAGATGGCGGGGCGCTCGCATTTTTATCGGCCGGAGCCGAGCGTGAGACCGCTTCGCGGCTTCTTCTCGTTTCCAGGAGGACGCGGCCAGGTGTGGCCGGAGGTAAACGAGCGGGGTTCGACAAACTCCTCGCGAATCGAGGCGGAACATTTCTCGGAGGGTCCTTCCCGTTGTTTACAGAAACCGCGCCGACCTTTACGACCGGATGAGACCGAGCGCAGCCGGGTTCACTCGTTATCGCGGAGATTGCCCTCGTTAGCGATATTAACGACTTACCAGCCGTGAACCGAAGATGTCCGATACCGGTCCGCCGCGTCGCATATATTCCAACAACCGCGAGTAACCGCGAAGGAAGCAATTTCCCTGGAAATCCTCTCCCAGGAGAGAAGAACAAAAACCGAAAAAAAGGAACGAGAGCAAAAATAAGACGTAATCGCTCAAGGTTTACCCTTCCCGTGACTTTCTTTTCTCATTTTCAGGGACACGTAAGGTGCAACGGCGGTTTTACAGTTCCCGGCGATTTACTGCGCTGTAAATAAGCCTGCGGCGACGTTAATGAGTTTAGCGGGAGGGTATTTTAAGGACGGCATCCAGGATGATCGCGTTATCGCCAGGCGAGAACACCTGGGCAAGGTGCGGACGAAGGTGGCGAGGAGGTTGGAATTATCGGGGTAGGTTATACGAATTCCCCCCTGATATGGGGGATGATTTCCCGTTGACTCGTATCGAGACCGGTGTCCAGGTTTTTATCCTTTTCTTTAAATCTGGAACCATATATTCCCAGCCTCCGTCCGGGTCTCGGAGGTTCTAGACGGCGAAAAAGCTCCTCCTTATCCCTCGGGAGACGGCGGAGGTCGGGAAGCGTGTGCGCCCGTGGCGTCTCGTTTTCCGGCGAGGAAACGCTTTAAAACTTAACGGGGTAGTTTCCGGAGGAAGCTCCACGGCAGCGGGGATGACCGCGTCGTTACTCGTTTATCGGAGGGTTTGCCTCCGGTTCGCCGTCTCCTCCGGCCGGCCATTTAAACTTTTCTACGTGTTTACGCTCCGCGGGTGGACGAGCATTAATAAAGTGGTCCGCGAACTTTCCCGGCTTTCCGTGCAGGGCATAATCCGCCGCCAGGAGATAGAGAGGGAGCTGGACAAGACGAGCCGGGAACTTCTAATTTCACTCCCCCCGTTGTTACGCCGGAGCGTTTGCCGCTTTTCCTCCTGTCGTCCCCCGCTTTCTTCTTTTTTCTTTTCCTTTCCTTTTTCCAATTAAGCCCGGCGCGATAGCGTTTGCACGCCATGGACGTCGGCGATGATCGCGCAACCCGCGGGAAACACCGGAAGTAAATGGAGCCCCGAACGGGGTTGGCTACACGTCGGGCGGTAATTTCTTCAAAAGTGAGAAAAATCTTCGATATACCCGGGATGCTTCCAAAATGGTGGATACGGTTTACCCGGCGCTACCCTTGTCGAAATTGGAGTCGATAACCTCGTACAATGTCTTTTCGCGGTGACTAATTTACCCGTAACAATTAGTTGACTATCAGCCAACCGGGCGCGTCGATTAGCCGAACGCGAATCGAAGAGCTCGCCATAAATCGGCTTGCCTCTGCGTCACAGATAACGGGTGATACGCTAATAAATACGTTCGGCTAATCGACGCGCCTAGTTGACTATTTTCCAATTAATCATTACAAGTAAATCGCGCCTTTTGCAGAAAAGAAAAACTGCAGGATTTTCCGACGCCACGGACAACAGAGCGCGGCTGATGAGCGTTCGGGTAATCGGCGTGCCTGATCCGCCATTTTTCAATTGATCATTACATTTAAACTATGCACCGTAGGAAAAAATAGTACAGGACTTTTCGACTCCATTTTCGGCAAGGAAAGCGCTGCATAAACCGTGTCCACGTTTTTGGAAACGGTCCGTAAGTTAAACGGAAATTATATCGGAAGAGCACATCTCGCGTCTTAGAAAGTGGCCGGTAAGTCTCGTCGCGAAAAATGTGTGTCCGTGAAGTTGGCCCCTACTTTTTCGAAAATGAAAATGTTCTTTTTTGTACCGAATTGTACTCACTTTGTACCGTGTTGTGCCGTTGAAACAATTGTCCTAACTTCAATAGTTAATTAACAAATTAAAAAAAAACGTTTTTTGAGCTAGCCCCTTTTTTGTTTTTTTGAACTTTTTTGAAAATCGATGTTTCTTTAGTTGTACTAGATTGTAACTAGTTGTATGGAATATTGTACCGTTGAAAAAATTATATAAATATAATACATCTTCATAAAATTTAATCGGCTAACTGTGATTGACGAGTATACTCGTCATGCTTATAAAGTAGGGACCTTTGGCTGTTTAAATTTTAATTTTTGAGAAAAACATAACATATTCTCAAATTTCAAGATGTTTAGAATATTTTGAGGCCAGGCTGGAATAAAACAAACGAATAAAAAATATAAATAATTCGAGATAAACTCATGCACCCCGTATGCACCGGCTGAAACAGCTTACCATCTATTACATATTATTTGTTTGAATTCATATATATTATACAAAAAAAATAATGGAACGTTATCGCGAATGAATTTTTTGCTAGAATTCGTTGAGGACACTATTGCATCATATCCAATAACACGGGAAAAATCGACACATACTCGGCCATCTAGGCCCAATGTAACACAATTACTCGAGAATCATGTTCTGGATCATATACCCAGAACTTCGAACACAAAAAATCCTACCCGAAGATGTGCACGTTGTTATAAACGCAAGATCAGGAAAGAATCCCGTTGCTGGTGTTCCATTTGCAAAGTCCCATTATGTGAACACCCTGTTTTGCCGAATACCACGCCACGGCAGGAATTTAAATTCTTGCTATCATATGCATTTAATTTCTCTTGCGTTTTTCGTCTAATAAGTATGTAATATATGTTTAAGTTAACCAAATAAATATACAATAGTAATAAAAGTGTCAATTTTATAAAATAAACCCATATTTTTGATCCAGTATCTTAACAGCGACACTTACTCTGTGATTGACGAGTATACTCGTCATCGCTCGATTTTGGCGACACATATAGGTTCGCGCTCGCAAAAGGAGGCGCCACAGCTAACTGGTTAAAAAGATTAGTAGGGGACGGTCCTTCACGGACACAAAGAATGTTTCAGGTCCGCGGAAAGGCGTCCGGGCGACCTCTCACCGCAGTTAAGGTGAAGTGAAACAGGTCGAGGAACTTGATCGACGTCGATAAAGAAAATTTTTCTAAATACCTACGTTGCCGACGTTCGTTTTTATATTGATAGCTGGGTCGAATTGTGTTGGGTATTGTACCAAATGGCAAACTCCCCGTCATTTTCGTACAATAAATATCAAGAAATCGAAGTAAAACTCAAGAAATCCTCTGGATTCGTGCTTTCTGGGGCCCTAATTGACTGCAGAGGGACCCCCTGCGCCATCTGTGATTTCCAGGTCAATTAAATTTTCACTCCGAGACCTCGTATTCCCATCGTTTTAGCATAGAAGCGCATACAACACTTTTTTTGCCTTTATCCCATTAAAATGCGAGTTTATCGACTACCAGAGTGTTCTAAATTGTCGTAAAATTGTCCTGACCCTTTCGATTCTCATATCAGAGCCTTCAATAATTGCAGATTGATCGAAATATGAGAGCTCGACGCCATTTTGGTTCTGGTCTGGGGTGAGTTAAAAAATTTTGTTAAAAAATCCAAATTTTGAATCTGTCAGGACAATTCTTAGATGGTCAGGAGTGATGTGTCAAAGTTTCGGACATTTTGGTCTAATACCCTTAAAAAAAAGTGTTGTATTCGAATCGACTGATTTGAAGGGGGTCTCACTTCACCTTAACGACATGTAGGCCAAAAAACGCATCTGCCGTTCCGCGGAAGAAGGTCGCAGAAGAAACGGGTCCGGCGATCCAGCAGCCCGAGACATGTGTACCCGAGATACCTTGTTTTCCACCTGGGGCGGCGCAGCGACCTTGCCTCACCGGCCAGCTGAGACGGCCGATTTCAGATCAGCTGCCGCACCTGTCGGCTCTAGTAATTCCATTTGGTCGTCCGCTTTATTTATCCCCCCCCCCTTCTTTTCCTCCCCTAGGGCAACCCCCAGAACGCGAAGAAAGGTCGTCGCACGTACCCGGGGAAGGGTACGTCAAGGGTACCATAGGAGGGGCGAGGTCTCCCCCCCCCCCCCCGATCGTGGAACATCCCCTGAACTGCTTTTCCCTAAAGTGGATAATGGCACGTTGGCCCCGACGAAGAATTCGAGTCGACCTCAACCCCTCGCAGGGGGGTGGAACAACCCCAAGTTCGTCGCACCGAAGGAAGGAAGCGAAACCGGAGGACATCGGTCGTTAAGAGGAATTTTCGTGGTCGACCCCGAGTGATAAGACGGCGGCTGGTAACGATGCCTAAGGACTCCGTATAATCGGTCGAAATAACCGGGGGCTCGAGCCGAATCGTTACCGGAATAAATAAATTATACCTCGGCGGGAACGAATTGAGACAAATCGTTCCGCGCTTAACACGTGATGCTCCAGGATATTCGCGTATACAGGGCGTAGCGAAAATTCCCGCAATTCGTTGCAACCTTTTAACGGAACTTAAGGTGAAGTGAAACATCCTTCAAATCAGTCGATTCGAATACAACACTGTTTTTTAAGGGTATTAGGCCAAACTGTCCAAAACTTTGACACATCACTCCTGATCAGCTAAGAATTGTCCTGACACCTTGNGAAAAATCTTCTTTATCGACGTTGATCAAGTTCCTCGACGTGTTTCACTTCACCTTAACTGCCCCATAAGTAAATCGACGTCACGGGTAAATAATTACAGGGCACTTTTTAATCCCGAGTTTCCCGACGAATTCGGCCAAATCAGTGGAATTTACAAAGAGTCAGAAAAGTACCCTAAGAAACCCTGCAACGAATAAAAAAAAAACATTCGGGAAGTTCGTTGCACCCTGTACCGAGAGAGAGACAGAGAGAGTGACCGGACTAGTCAACCTCTCGTTCCGAGAATAAAAAGGAAAATCGCGGTTAAATCCCTCGACTGCATACGAACACCTCTTGCTTACCCTTCGAACCCTTATAAATTCCCGGACCTTAATCGAATTAAGCAATTCTCTCGGAAAACAACTAATCCCCTGTTTCAAACGCAACTTCACCGGCGTTCCTAGGAGATCCTACATGGTTAAAATAAACACTTCGATTTCATATCATTTTCTCTAAAGTTTTATTCAGACACGGTATACTAATTCCACACCATTTCGCACAGAGATGAATTGGGAGATTGCTCACGGGCAGGGTCGCGCGATCGCACCGTGTGCTGCCCTCTGATTTCGTACGTTAGCTTATGCACTTGCCAC
>NW_019395965.1:0-5813 GCF_000612105.2 Orussus abietinus
GATTCGGTGGGTGGTGGTGCATGGCCGTTCTTAGTTGGTGGAGCGATTTGTCTGGTTAATTCCGATAACGAACGAAACTCTAGCCTGCTAAATAGGCGTAACTTATGGTCTCTCTAAGGCCCTCGTCGTTCTGTCGGGCTGTTCTTACTACCGACGTACAAACAAATCTTCTTAGAGGGACAGGCGGCTTCTAGCCGAGCTTACTCCAGGTTAATCCACCCAGAAGCGTTGGAACGATGTCGTATGTATCGGTGGCAGCGGCTAAAACAGAAACCCCGCCGATTTCTAGGACCCATATGGCCCCGCCTAAGACATCGAGTGTCGTACTGATTAAGTCTGACGAGGGAATTGATCGCACCCAAGAGGAGACTATGAGGATCCTGAAAACGGCAATATCTCCCGTAAAGGACAAGGTAAGAATTAAGAACGTCCGTAAAGGCCGAGACGGGCTAGTAGTCATTATGGATTCTAAAGAGGATGCAGCTAAGCTAATGGCGAAGAACAACAATCTTAGCGAATATGCCCTCAGGGCCACAGAGCCCAAGCCTAGAGGACCGAAAATATTGATTTATAATGTTCCGAAAGAAGTCTCTGAGAAGGAGCTACTAAGTACGATATATGAGCAGAATGACTCGATCAGGGCTACTGCTCCCTCGGAGCAGGAGTTCCTGAAGAAGTTCCAGGTGCGATTTAGAACGACGAATAAGGCGTCTAAAGAGGGCTCCTGTAACTACATCGTGGAAATAACGCCAGAAATAAGGAACATAATAATTCTAAGGGGTAGACTGTATAGCAGTTGGCACTCCTTTAGGGTTAGCGACTGGTCCGGAGTAACAAAATGTTACAAATGTCAAGGGTACGGACACATCGCGAAACACTGCGCCGCTAAGGAGCAGGTGTGTGGCAACTGCGCCGAAGAGGGCCACCAGTATAAGGAGTGTAAGAAGACGGGCTCAACCCCCGTCTGTCCTGCATGCAAAAGAGCCGGGAAGGCGTTCGCTCATCCCGGCAATAGTAAGGACTCTCCGGCCTATAAGATGGCGCGTACAAGAGTTACAAGCCAAACCGATTATGGAACCAGTTAGGCTCCTACAGGCTAACTTGGGTAGGTCGGCAACTGTCCTCGCTGAGGCGAGGCAGTTTGCTGCCAGAAATAAGGTGGACATCCTTTTACTTAATGAGATCTATACCAGAAGAGGAACCATCCCGGGGCTCGACGGAGCCGCAAAAGTGTGTTCCACGGGACAGCCACCTTGGGCGGCGGCGGTGGTGTTAAATCCCGCCATCACTATCCTGGCCATGAACCATCTCAACACGGAGCACCTTGCCTGTGCCCAGGTGATTCTGGGCCCTAATAGCCTGTATTTGATATCAATTTACTTTCAATTTAAGCTGCTCACCGATGTTTTTATCGAACAGTTGGAAGCTACGCTCAGGGCGCTGGCGGGCAGGAAAGTTTTAATCGCGGAAGATACCAATGCACAATCGCACATGTGGCATGCGGCTAAGACTACGGCCAAAGGAAAAGTCCTAGCAGATTTTATTACGGCGAAAAACCTGGTATGTCTTAATCTTCCCAACAATGCGCCTACATCGTGCTTCCTTAGGGGGGCACGAACATTGACATCACCCTCGCCGATTTGGGCACCGCAAGAAGAATCATGGACTGGAGGGTTGTCCCGAACTCCAACACGGGTGACCACGAGTTCATAACTTACCAGTTTCATTCAGAGACTGCCTACGTGGGTGAAGAGGCGGGATCCTCGATCCCCAGATTTCGACGTCGAAGAAAGGGATGGGACGACGAGAGTTCAAGAGTACGTGAAACCGTTCAGGGGTAAACCTGAGAAACCCGATATATCGAGTGGGGAGATTCATCGTCAGCGAAGTCGGATACCCGTTGAGATCGCGATGCGATTGAACCGGGCCCTCGTGGTACCCACGGTCCCTCGGCACGCGTCCCTCGGGGAACGTCCGGCGGCGTCGGCGCGCACTTCTCCCCTGGTAGGNAGCTTAGATGCTACAAGCGCAACATTCACCTGGCCAAACTAAAGAGCTGGAGGGATCTGGTGACGAACGTAGGAAACCGGGACCCATGGGGACGGATCTATAAGATCACTATGGGCAAGCGCCGAGCCAGGGAGCCGCTGGCCGCCATCAGGACGCCTAGCGGTATGGTGGACACATGGTCGGGAGTGCCCGAGCACCTAATGAATGTACTCTTGCCTGCGGACCGTGGCTACGACAGAGAGATCATCCGGATCGCCGCTGGAAACCCGAGACCTGCTCTCGGGGAGCTATCTGCGGCGTTTGGAACGAATTAGGAAGTTTCGCATTTCTTGTGGGCGAGTCCTATTCGCGTTTTCGGTCCAACCTCGACGTAGTGACTCGTTATCATTTTTTTTTGGTATCGGGGGTTATACCGTATCGCGCGGTGGAAGGCTGTCCAATTAGTCGAATCGTAATCGCTGAACGGGACGTAGGATGTCGCAATCTCAGGAGTCCGGGGGAGAATCTGAGGCCACTTCCCTGGTTAAGTTGGATCTATCGTGGGTTAAATCCCTCTCGGGGGATGCACTGGAAGTCGAGTTGTCTCGTAGGGGATTGGCCACCACGGGCCAACCCCGGGCCCAAAAGGAGCGGTTAAAGAATTTTTTGTTGAAAGAGGCAGGGGTGGTAGGACTCTCTTCGCCTATTCCCGAAACCGGTGGTCCACGTTTGGAAATACCTTATGATCTGTTCAAGGTCGCTTGGGGAGGGCTGATGAGGACAGGAATAACGCGTTCGTCCTCTCAACAAGTGGTACTGGCGGACGGACTGGTCTCGGCTGTGTTGGCGGAAAAGGTCATCCTGATAACCTTAGGACCAGTTACGCGTAGGATCCCCGCGAGGGCTCTCCCTGATCTCTTCTTTCCATGCATCCTCGGTCTCGATGCCTTGGTAGCTTTCGAGATGTGTATCGACTTCCCGCAGCTTTCGTGGTTGTTCGCTTCTCGGCCCGATACTCGTTACCCCTTCGAAGGTACCGTAGAATTGAGACGGGAGCGAGTGATTTCGTGTGCGGGGGTGGTCGCACTATCAGAGGTGCAGCAGATCACCTTGGACTCTTTTCTGCAACGGGAATTGCCGGTCATTTCGAAGGGTCTGGGTCGTACTTCGTTGGCGACTCACATGATCGACATGGGGAATCATTCGCCAATCCGACAGCGAAATTATCCGGTCTCCCCACCGATCCAGGCCGTGATCAACGAAGAGGTGGACCGTTGGTTACGAGATGGGATTATTGAACCGTCCCGGAGCCCGTGGGCAAGTCCTATCGTGATGATCCGCAAATCGAATGGCACGTACCGTCTATGCCTTGACTTCCGAAAAATCAATGCTATTTCCCGGAAGGACGCGTATCCTCTACCCCTCCTGCAGGGGATTCTCGACAAACTACGCGCGGCCCGATTTATCACCACCCTGGATCTTAGTCAGGCCTACCTGCAAATTCCCTTGGCCGAGTCAAGTAAAGAGATCACGGCTTTCGCTATTCTCGGAAAAGGCTTGTATCATTTTGTAAGGATGCCGTTTGGATTGACGGGAGCCCCGGCCACCTTCCAGCGGTTGATTGACCGACTTATTGGGCCTGAAATGGAGCCGTATGTCTTCGCCTATCTAGACGATATCATTGTCGCCACCCGAACCTTCGAGGATCATTTANCATGGTCGACCGTTAGAAGCCAGGCGGGCGTACGGTGGAATCCCGACGCTGCGCCGCGGCTCCGTACGACAAACGGGGCTCGTGCGATGACCGGCCCGTGTACCGGCCACCTAGTAGTATCACATTGTTTTGAGCCTTTCGACTCACGAGACTCCTAGAAATATCGTTGCCTCTTTTGACTAGAAAGGATACGGCCTTAGAGGCGTTCAGGCATAATCCCACGGATGGTAGCTTCGCACCACCGGCCGCTCGACCGAGTGCGTGAACCAAATGTCCTAACCTTCGGTTCCTCTCGTACTGAGGAGGATTAGTATCGCAACGACCAGTCACCGCAGGCAACGATCAGTAGGGTAAAACTAACCTGTTTCACGACGGTCTAAACCCAGCTCACGTTCCCTGTTGGCGGGTGAACAATCCGACGCTTGGCGAATTCTGCTTCGCAATGATAGGAAGAGCCGACATCGAAGGATCGAAAAGCGACATCGCTATGAACGCTTGGCCGCCACAAGCCAGTTATTCCTGTGGTAACTTTTCTGACACCTCTTGCTGAAAACTCTTCAAGTCAAAAGGTTCGATAGGCCGATAGGCAAAAGGTGCGATGGGCTGGAAAAATCCCCCCCGCCTCTCACACAGCCCAAGGAACCGCAAGGGGGGAGCGCGCACGCGGACGATCATCCGCGGAGAGTGGGACTTACCCCTCTCGGGGAAGCGGCTCGCTCAGCCGGAGCGCCCCGCCCGGGGTCCGACCCTCGGGCCGCCTCCTCGTGGCCCCCGTTACCAGCGGTGGCCACGAGGAGGCGGAGCCGCCGGCCTAAGCCCAGTCCTTTTCAGGGTTGGGCAGAGCCTGTTTTCGCCTAGGCGAGGTTGCACCTGCAAACCACAATATTAAATCACGGTCCCTGTGTTGCAGGTCGCAGCCATAGCAGCCTCATAGTACCGTGAGCCCAGGTGGACTCACCGGAAATCACACAGCCAACCCAGGAGCGTTAGTCTTCTCACCCGAATTAAGGTAAGCCCCATAATACATATATTTCCATGCATAATAGGCTAGTAAACTAGCTTGTTCATTTTTATCTTCTTAGTCCAGGTCCTGGTCCTCCGGGGTATTTCAGCAAATATGTCCGACAAGGTAAGTACCGCGTATGTTGTTGATTGCATGTGTCTTCTTAATCTCGTTCTTGTTCCCGTTTTTCTAGGGAGACGTGGACAAAGTCCTGAAAGTTGGTGTAGCCGCTCTCAGTTATCAGGTCCCTCAGAGTAGGAGGCCATTGGATCCCAGACGCAGTGAGTTCTTGCCTAAGCACTGTTCGCACCTCTTCATTGTTTGGACAGTCATACAGCATATGCCTAGGGTCATCCAGAGCTCCACATCAACAATTCGGCGACGCAGCCAAGCGATGGTAATGCAGCCTGGCCGCAAAGTCGCCATGGCCTGTGAGGAATTGCATCGAATAATGATTGGGGCGGACCCAGTTCATCCTAAACCTCTCCACAATATCAGGGAAAAACTCAAAGGTGAGTCTGCCCTTAGAGGAATTACTCCATCTAGTTTGCCATAGCTGTGTCAAGATTTCCTTAACTTGAGATAGCATCCTCCTGGGTGACGCAGCTATCGTCTCGGCAGAAAATTCAGTACTTAGTATACTGAATTCCATGCAGTTCCGGATTTTGTACCTTAGTTCCGCTAATATTATTTCTAGGTCAATCGGGAGTACCGCTGCAGCCACCTGAACAGCATCCGTCGACGTCGTAGCGTAGGTCTTAGTAGTGCGAAGCAACACCTGTCGCTGTGCTCGGGTTAGTGCAATCACATTTGTCTTCTTCAGGTAACTCGACCAGCCGATCGCCCCATACGTAATGATGGGCAAGAAGAGACCCTTGTAAAGAATGCTCAATATCTTTGTTTTCAGACCCCATTTGGCATTTACAACTCTGGCAAGCTGGCTGAATATTTTAACTGTTTTGTCAAGCAGGTGGTGCACATGTTCCTAAATGTTGAGCCTTTCACCAAGCCTCAGACCCAGGTAAGTCACTGACTTTTTGAATCTTATCGATTTTCCGTCGATTCTGATTGTAGGCGGCCTAGAGGAGGAGAGGACGCCCTTCAGAA
>NW_019395966.1:0-177930 GCF_000612105.2 Orussus abietinus
AATGGGTTGTAAAATAAGGATATTATAATTAACAGGATAATTAGTTATAGGGATTAGGACAACTCATGCAACCTATACAACATTGATAAAAGACAAGAAACCGTATTATGCTCTAACCAATACCCCTGGGTATTTCCAAACATCCCCGGGGTTGAATAGCCTCATCACATAGAGATCCGCGAATCGGAAAAGCAAGTTTTGTCGCGAAAAGGAGGCACCTGTATAATTACTTGTAGAAAGTCACTCGAGAATAGTCGTTTGTAGATAGTTACCCCTTTGTATATATGTTTATACACGCAGGGTTGCAGCGCGCTAATAATGTTTGTTTTAATAGACAACGCCAACCGAGAATATGATGGATGTGGAAAGAGATATCCCCAAAATAGAAGTAGAAGACCTAGATGGGGAAGTGGTAAATGTGACGGGGTTCAAAAATCCACACGCCATGTGGGTCCAATTGCACTCCCACCTCGGCCGAAACCTGCGCCTCCATAGGTGGCTCAATCAGCGCTTAGGAGACCCCGCCGAATTAGACGACCAGCTCTTAGATTTGGAACCCGACGCAGTTGTTGCCATCCGCACTAACCACGGTTGGAGACGTGGAAGGGTGGTGGATGCGCGCACCATGAAGTTCCAACTAATCGATTACGGAATCACCAGGGACATAGATAGGAAAAATGTGCGCGCCTTACCAGTACCAGCCTGGAAACCACCGGTCCAATGCATCCCGATAGGACTGCCCAACGTAGTCCCCAGGAACGGGAGCTGGGAGTCGGATGACCTGCGCGACATTTTGCAAGTAGTGTCGGAAGGGACATGGACCCTCCAACTCCTTGAATACAATATTCAGCAAAACACCGCATGGATCGATCTGTGGGGCCTAAACAGAGTCCCGATTTCCCAGTATCCAAACCAGGAGGAGCTAGTGCGACCAGGAGAAGGGCCAATAGAACTGGACATTCCATGGTTCCAGTGATTAGAGACTAACCGAACAAATGACTAATGCGCTGTACTACCGCCAGTATTAATAACGTAGGATAATACCACACGCGACGTTCAGTGATTAAGATAAGAATCCGCCCAGTAGGACAAACGTTAATCTAAAGGACTAACATTTGTTCTAAACGAGGAGGTGTTACATCCTAAAAAATTTAACTTAATGGAAATTGAAAGGAAACGGGAGAAGCGAACACCTGGACGCGAGTAAGCGTCCGGGTAACTTAATATACCGCGGAAAATCACGCGCCAAGTTCGAGCCGCGGAGCAATATGTCGATTCAGGACCACGGGTCAGCACTACGTGTAGATGGTCGCAATAAATTGACCATGAAAATCAGCAAAATCAACGTCCCTCCCTGGGAGACATATTGCTCCCTTCCTCAACTAACGAGAGCGAAAAACTTAATTCGAAAAACAATCAGACACTTCGCAGTTGAGTTTCGAACCAGACGGATGAGAGCGAGAAAAGTTTCTAAGACCATACTAGAAGATTTAAAGTGTTCGGAGACCGTGTCAGAAGATTCAAGAATTCTAAGGGACAATACCAGAAAATCCCCGCGCGAAGGTCTTCAGCGAAAAAACCTACCACGAAAGGCATTGAAAAAAAAAGCAGATCATCGTCGAAAGGTTAGAGATCACATTATGGTTTCGGCCCCCGATTCAAATCTCCACTTGAAGTTTCCCCCATGTGCCTCATTGAATATTTGATAAATTTGTATTACATTCATTTAACGCGGGTACCAGCAAATACATTTTGATTTAATCAATTCAGGTTCAAGAGGCATTCAATATTAAGTTGGATTTGATTTTGTTATATGGCCCCCTGTTTAAGTCATGATTGATTTTCCTAGTTATTCGTTATGTCGGTTTCTAAATTTAATGATCAAGGGCCATATCCATTCAGTTAATTTAAAGTGACATTTGATTTCATTAGACTCCTCCTCTGAATCCGAACTATAATTAATTTAACTAGCTTCAATCTTCTTTATTACACAGCTTCATTCCCTCGGCCACTCGCTTTGAACAATTTATCTCGACCAAGTAACTTCAAATATTGACCGTCGATCGGTATCGCCATTAAATGTCAGTTAGTCTCAGTCATTCCTTGTAGCTTATCTTTAAGTTAATCAATTCGATCTGCCGAGCTCACCTTTGTTATTGAAACTGCACTTAACTTGATTTAACCGATTCGTATTTCTCTTAATTGCTTTTAAGTAGTTAATTTTAATCAATACCCATTTCGTCGAATAACCGATTTATTTTATTTATAGCTGTGCGAACGCTACTCGTTAAATTATGTGTTCGGTATAACAATCTTAAATTCAGTAATTGACAGAATTACCTTCGACTCAATCAATTCGCATTTTCTGATTTCGTGTGACGAGAACGCACATTTCTTCCTAACTTTTCGATGCCATCCGACCATGAATATTGTTAGTAACTTGAACGACTCACGATCTGATAATTTTCTCCAAATTGCAATTGTCTGAATTTATATTCTTAAATTAAATTTCATATTAGCTTAAGCGTTTCGAAGCGAATTTCCTTTAGTTGAAAATGGTGCACTCATTTTAGTCTAGGTTTAATTATTATCACTCAATTTTTGAGTTTACATGATTTATGTTCAACCTCGGGTCGTTTTAGAAATAAAAGTATTATCGCCACAAGTGAAGAAGAATCTTATTGGCCCCTCGTGTTTCATTCCCAACTCCTTACGTTCCTGCGTGCACCTCCAGTCCTTGGCTATACGATTCAGTTCGTGGTCTAAAAGGGAGGGAAAAAAAAATAGAGTCGAGTCTACCTGACCGACTCGCATAACAGGTTGGGACGTCTTGACGTAACACTTGGAACATTTTAAACAATTGGTATTTGCGATATGGCCCTCCTAAAGTAATCTTACTGACTAAGGTGCCAATTTTATGAGTCAATTAATAGGACAGCTAACTGATCTGATGAAGATAGAATTAATCCATACAATAGCGTTTAGACCAAAATCCAATGGATCGATAGAAAGAGCACATGCTGTAATTAAAGATTTCTTAAAAACTCAAATAGCAATAAATGGTGACAGAACTCAATGGAGCCGGTATCTACCAGCCGATCGTTATACTTACAATACGACGGTAGTGTCATGCGCAGATTATGGCAACGAGCTGCTAGCTCACTTGAAATGAGCAAACATAGTACAAAAATACAATTTGACATGACAGTAAGATCCTTAGCTTTAGAACCAGAGATTGGGTTAGGGTTAAAAATGAAGGAAAGGATAGACTAGCAGGACTTAATATCCCTTGGTTAGGACCTTATTTATTAAAAGCGATACCTAACGAAACTAACGCTTTAGTAACCATTAGGAATAAGGATCAACTAATCCATTTAAATCGTTTGAAGTATGCTAATATGCGTTCTATTTCAGGATCCTCTGCCTAATAGGCATACTCATCAACCTTGGGATTGCTCAAGAATCAAATGATGAAGAAATTGTTCTTATTACACCCGCCAAAGAACATACATTTTGACCCGATGGGGACGACTCGTCTTTATCATCGCGAGTGGAAAACTCTGTTGTATTTGGATCTACAGGAATTCCACCAAATTGAAACCACGGTTGGCAATCTTCTCAAGAAACAAAAAACGCAATCGGACAAAACAATTGAAAGTGTTACGTAGACACCCTCCGTACCCTAACATAGGAAAACCCTATTTTCCAATCAACGGAGCTAACCATGGAAATCCGAATGCGGAAACGCGATTAAGAAACTCTTGCGAAAGGATCCAACGAGTTCATCGGCTAAACGGCTCCAAAAGTCATCGACCGACCCGGGGAGAACAACCTGATGACTACGCAACGCATCAGCACGACTCAGAAACGCCACCCTCACCTGGGCCCTAGGAAACCCCCACCAATTTGAACATCCTGCTAATAAAACCAGCAGTCAAATCGAGACGACGTGTATTTAGTTAGAGTCAGTTCTTACGCTACACGTCAGTCTTCAATCAAGTATCATCAAAACTTCGAGTGGAGCTCCTGGTCCCCGATACTCCATTCCTAGCGAGTCAGAGACCGAGACCATAGGACTCCCTGCCAAGGACCACTCTCCTGCGAGCTCCAGTAGCGCCATCCGGTACTCCAGCGATCCAACCACTGAGTCAGGACCAGACGGCGGTAGTACGATTTCCGTTGGACGGGAGGCTTCTAGGAGATCTCCAACCCTAGGGCACGTCACGGGACGAAGGTGTTCACGCACAGTCATCCGGCTGGGCCGATCAAAAGAGACTGTCACCGAATACGGCCGCTGAACGAGCCAGGTAGAGGATCCCTCGCAAGCTCGACTCATTCTCATTTTCATTCTAGTTTATTTATTAACCCTTCATCTTCGACCAAAACCGAATTCTAACCATTATCGCGATTTCCATGCCCTGCTCCGGTTAACCGGATAGATTAGGAATCCATCGACTTCCATTAAACAGCTGAGCTCGAATCTCAGCATCGCGAAATAGAATCACGTGTAGACCGCCATTTAAACAGTTCTCCGGAGCACCGGCCCGAAGGCCGACCGCACCTGGGGCCATAGGCCCCCTATCGGCACCCCCTTTCAGGGGTATACATATCCACCCTCCCGGCAACCCCACCGTCAAAGGGGCCCGAAGGCCCAGGACGGGCCGGGAAAAACCCGAATGCTCCGGACCGATCGACAAACCCCGGGGAGGCGCTTGCCGGGACAGGGCCTCCGCGACGCACTCCCCGAAGGGAGGCCGCTTGACCCCACCCGTTGCCCGCGGGGAACCTCGAGGACGTCCCTCCCCTGCACCCGCGTGGTGCGAGCATCCGTNTAGGTTATTTGCCTGAAAGTAGATTTAAACGAGGTTGGTTAAATCCTGTCGGCGATTTAGCAAATATATTATTTGGAACGCTCAGCCAAACGGACGTAAATTATTATAATACCGAAATCGACAAGCTTCATCAGGATAATAAAAAAATTACGAATCTGATTGAAAAGGAAACGACAATTATTAACCTATTTGTATCATGACTCTACCTAAGCGGCCGCGCTAAAGCATCAGCGACGTTCAATTGACGACTGGCTCGTATCACCGCGCGTGGACGGTCTTATGTGCAATAAAAGACATTCGGCGGATTATTCCGCGCTTGGTGATACTAGACAGTTGCGGCTCGCGGAATATTCCACGCTTGGATGCAAATGGGTTAAAGGTCTAGTTAAGGAATATTCAAATTTGAAGAAAAAATTATTGTATACTTGAACATCACAAAAAAGGAACGTAATAAGGTGTTGAGTCAATTAGAGTCCAATGATCATTCTTGTAGCTTTACAGTTCAATTGAGCCAGGTAATTAACGAATACCCTAAAGCGATTAGTCACTTAAGAAATATTGTTATAAACGGATTAAATGGTAAGATTGACCCAACTTTACTAGATTCCAAAACTTTACAGCAAATTCTATGTTTAATTGAAACCAGATTCGGATCTAATAGAATGCTCTTCTCTACCACAGAGGATCAAGCACACAAATTTCTAAAGTTCTATCAAGTTAATGTTTTCGTACTCAGTATAACTCGGTTATGCTTCGAGTTAAAAATTGTAATTGTTGAAGAGGATTCAGCATGCTTTATCAAATGATACCTGTTCCGAAGATGTCGGATAAATATTTATATGTAATGAGCGTCACAGAGCGTTATATATTAATCGATAAGGATACAAGACCTTATAGTCACTTGAGTGAGCGAGTAATATTTAATTGTAAGAATGTTTTATAGTGTTAGACTTTACGAAAGACATAGCCCATCATATAGCGAAACGGCACAGGATCCTTGTTTAAACCAAGCAATTCACTCTCTACCGAATGATAAAGAATATTCAGTAAATGTAGTAGGTAGAACAAATCCGATTTGGGTGCAATTCTTTTCTGGCCAAGAACGGTTATCAATTGCGTATCATCCCGAAAGTTTACACGTTTCATGTCCGAATTCTAATACGGTAATTACTAAAAGAATTTCAGGTATCAATTTAGTTAAAATAAGACAAGAAAGGTCAAACTTTGTCTGTGGTGTTGTTTTTGTCGGAAGAAATTTCAACTAATGAAAAATTTCATTTGGAAATGGTATTAACAAATGTAAAAATCTAAGAGATAAATGATACCATATCAAAGTACACTAGAATACCTACCCTTAGCAAGGTATTGAATTCGCCGATAAATTTTCAGGAAATTAGTAAACCCCTCAACCAAATTGTAAGGGATGCAATTGAAATCTCCACGCACGTAAGACAAACCTCTAGGAGCGAAAGTCTATGGACTATCTTTCAACTGTTAGTGGTTACATTTGCCATACTTTTTATTATCTGGACGGTTGTTAAATTCCGATTATAGAAATTGCTATCTCATTGCCTTAAGGGTATTACCTTCAATAATTGCTTCAACACCGGAGGAACTCAAGTAATTGAGTTGAAATGAATTCGACTATTCCGCCTGTTCGATATTTTGCAACGGAGCGACCTGAAATACTAACATAGTATCCCCAACGAATGATCCTGAATCAACTAGATATGAAAAAACGAAGATTAATCCAAAAGCAAGGAGAGTTCAATTGCGTCCCATAGAATAAGGAAAACTTTTTTCATTGTTAACGAACAAACTTTTTTTTATAAGGAAGGGGGTGTAATGCCGTCAGTCTAGAGTCATTTAGAAATGCATACATGAGAGTTTGAGAACTGCATGGCGTCGAAATACGTCATGGGAAGCGATCCCGACGTCCACGGCAACGGAGTCCGGTAACTATGAGAAAGAACCGTTGAGTCCGGCGCCACGGAATCAGAATCCCTCATCCCTACGGGATAACTTCATGAACTTAGAACAGTCAATTCGCGCCACCGACCCAAGTAGACCAGGTCGCGATCAACCGGGTCTAAATGCACCCTCATGACTCTGCAACACATCCTACACCCCTACAATCACCGCCCTCGTCTAGATCATGGAACCCACACCAATTGGAGCGCCGTCCCAAATTCACCGATATAAACCAGCAACCACTTTTGGTAGTAGTTAGGAAAAGTCAAAACGCACAGAACGGTTCAGAGCTCAGTCTTGCGCCGAGACTCGCGACCCATCATCATCATCATCGACCTCGAGTTTGGAGTCTTTGGTTCTCGGCTCTCAGTTCTTAGCGAGTTTAAGAACGATACCATTGAACTCGAAGGATCACTTGCACCCAGAGCTTCAGTTGTGCTGCTCGGTACTCCGGCGATCCAAGAGCATCAGGTCAGGAAGGGACGGCGGCACTACTACATCCATTGGACGGGAGGCTTCGAGGAGACTTCCTACCCTAGGGCACGTCACGGGCGGAACGTGTTCATGCACAGTCATTCGGTTGATCGATTGAAGGAGGACGTCACCGAATTTGGCCGCTGATTTAAGCCAGGTACAGGCTCCTTCGCAAGCTCGGGTCACTTTCATTTTTCACCCTAATCTCATGTTTCATCCTAACTAGAAATACGCGAATTCCATGCCTATCTCCGGATAACCGGATAGAATAAGTCCTTTTATTTCTCCGTCCAATTATTTCAATATCGTGCTTTGCGTTAGAATTACGCGAACCTCGTAAATTCTAAATCCAAGAAACGTAATGTTAGCATATTAGGCGTCCAGTGACCTACTGCTACTAACCGCCTTATCGAGAGACATCACCCCCAACATAACCCCTCACCATCCTAATACCTTTGAGAAGGTACTTGACCTCCTCCTTAAATTCGAGAAAATAGAAAGAAGCAGCAGAGGTCAATCAGAATCTCCAGGATGATACAGTGACCGACGTGACGATTACGTAGACTGTTCCCTAAATTATCGAAGCCTCCATAGAAATTCTAGGTATGACCAAATTGACAGAAACAACCAGAGGTTCGTCTCATACCCACAGATCCTTCGACCCCAGGATAGGTCCCGAGATCGAGACCCTGAAGAAATCACGCGCTATCACAGATCCTATAGCCCGCGACCAGACACCCGAGAAGCATTCATCAGGACCACGAGCCTGCCGTTACATGCATTGGCCCCGAAAGTAGGCCACGACACTGACCTCGCGCACACACTTGCAGAATTAACCAATCAATTAAAGCTTTTACTCCCGGCGATCACACAACCCACCAACAGACCGGACCAATATTCGTACTCCCGTTATAACCCCGGAAGAAGGCCCAACATGAACCCTTCCAGGAGTCCTACTTCGGACCCGCGAGAACCCAGTCCCAAAAGATATTGCCCGGGATACCGAAAACCCGAACACTATGGCTCATGTGGCGCCCCCGCAGATTTTCGCGGACGATTTGTATCACCCCGAGGAGAAGTTACGGAAAGGTACTCCTCCCCGTAGATCAAATGATTCCTTCGGTCATGTTTGCGCCGAATTAACAAGAGCTCAGCCGAAAACGAATTCTTTCATCTCAATTAGTAATTATCATGACACGTGTGGTTCGAAGCTAGCCTCTGCGTCCTGTCGCACCGTCCAGGCGCGCCAACCACCACTTCAAGGGTCGACAACGGCGTCGACCCCCTGGAGGTAGGGTCGTCGTCGCGACTCAAGTCCTTTGAGCTCCATTCTTAACGCGCCTTTCTTCATCCGCAACTGTCTCCTTCAACCCATCTGGAAAACGTCGTTCGAAAGTTCCCAAGAAAACCCATGTACCTCTCAATCACGTCCGCAATTAGGACAATTTATGTCTTCCGTTCTTTTACGCCTCTTCTAGTGCTTCTCCGAAATTCTCGAACGACAACCGCATGTGCAGTCCCTACTCGCGCCTGTGGAACTGCAGAAAACTTCCCTTTCCTCAACTTTCATCTTGACCAATCGGCTGCATACAAAAATGCAATTCGTTGACTTCCTTCCAAACTTCGCCTCTAAAAACTCTCTCCGGGACCCTCTTGTTTTTAAACTTTGGTCCCAAACAGCAGATTCGTTTGACCAGCTGAGCGGCCATCAGCGTCCCGGCATTCTCTCGTCTTTCGGTCTCCCGTGCAACTTTACGCGTCCGCGGTATTCTGGAGATTCAACTGAACCACCGCGCGGCTCTCATTGTCCCGGTCTTATCACGTTGTCTATCTCCCGCGCGACCGTTCGCGTCCGCGATGAGGAAGAGATTTATATCTCTGTAGCGAGACACAACGTCTCCACCATTCAGATAACCGTTACCGACCTCGTCCGAGGGAAACCTACACGCGTTCCTACCTAACGCGATCGGAAATTAGCTTAAGTGGTCACCAGTCATTGTTACGACCCATTATCATTTAATAAACATTGTTTTCGCTATCGCACTTCGCATCCACCCTATTATCTAGTCGTTCCTCCGCGAACCTCACTAACATAACATACAGGTCATTTAAACTCCGAGCGCGCTCGCCGAGTTACCGACGAGGCGAGCGTACCCCGAAGATTAAGATTAAGAAGATTGGCCATCGAGTGTATAAAAATGACACCTAAGAAACCCTTCAGACTGCACTCGAGTGAGAAAAACGGGAGTAAATAACTTTGACAGATACTAAAGAAATGTATAGTTTTATATTGGTTTCTTATTTTTAAGGAGAATAAAATGTATTTTAAGACATTCACAAAGACTAGCATTTACGTTTTCTTTCATGAATTTCTATACCTATGTTGTTTTACTCCTGCGTGGAAAAAAAAATGAGTAAATTCATCTCATTTTTTGAGTTAAATATGGCGAACTCAATAAGCGAGTTGGTTCAACTTACATTTAGTGCAAAATCACATTTTGTAGTTGAATCAACTCCAAACTTGACTAAAGCAGAATTGATAGCTCCAAATCTAAGTTGAGTCAACTGATTTATTGAGTTCGCCACATTTAACTCAGAAAATTAAATGAATTTACTGTTACGTCCCGCCGTAGGCTAATAAAAGGTTTGATTTTAAAATTTAGATTTTATATCGGGTTTAGAGGAAGCGAGCCCTGCACTAAAACGGAAGTAAGGTGCAGAGCTGGCATTCCAGAGGTGCGCACGGGTTCGCGGGGGCCACGCGCCGTCGGAAGATCTCCGGGCGCGAAACCTCGCGTCAGCACCTGGTTCGTTGTCCTGGAGGCGCTACCGAGCTCCAGGAATTTGAAGATGCAGCAGAAAATGGGCCCCACCTAGGAGGGCCTCTTGCCCCTACTCCTAGCCCAAGAGGCCGCAGAAAATCTGGAGCTCGGCCGGGAGCGCACTCCGTCTTAGAAATTTTGACAGTACACACCTCCGAAAAAGAGACTCCAACAACCCTCCTGCCGACTCAGCAGCGTTTGGAAAAGGGACCAAATTCGACTGGGCCAAGTGAAAGCCCAATCTAAGGAAAAAGGGGAAACCAGCGGTCCTGACATCAACCCGCCCAGATTTAGACACACCGACACTCAAGGTTAGAATTCAGTCTATTTCCATCTTGATCCTTGCTAAGTACCCTTTTTGTTTGTCTTTCTCCCTCTTGATATTAGATTCTCGGGTCGCGATATTTCCTTGCCCCCGGGATCAAACTGTCTCGAATCGGGAGTGAAATCGCGTTTATGGGAAAGTGCCGTCCCCCTTGATCGAGGTTCGTAAAGTGATTAGCGATCGGAAATTTTGAACTATTGTTCCCGAAATTGTCGGACGACGGGTGAAGTGCGTGAATAATCCTGACATCCTTTCGGTTATCGGTGATATCCGTGTTTAGATCAAGTTCTATTTTCCCGAATGAGTAACTTTTGCTTGATTGATCAAGGGGACCTTAATTGCCGTTAGTGCCATTTAGACTCAATCTCCAATTAATCTGAATCGGGCGGTTCGCGGGGAACCCTTCTTCATTTCGAGGAATGCCACTCCGATACCAATTTATAATCGATTGTCAAAGTAGGTTCGGTCAAGTCCGCGAGTCGATCAAATCACCGAATTTATACGAATCCGTGTAATAAACTTTACTCGCCCCCCCCCCTTTTTTTAATCTTATGTTACTTGTGAAATTTAAATCGATCGAAATATTATTGCGTAAAATATTATTTAATGTGAATGAGCTTGGTTAGAATACTTATTTATACTGCTTGTTACCGAAACTGTGTACCTTGATTTTATCGTTGGTGAGATTACCCGAACAACGTATGAATCGGGTGGAATATCCGGACGTCATATTAAGTACTAGTGAATTTTGTATCTCAGGAATCTTGTTCTGATTGACCGAGATAAAATCAATTTATTCACAACGTTATTAAACTTCAATTTCAGTCAGTGGGATTCGGGTTAATTGTGTATGAACCTTCTAATTTCGAGTCCTCCCACTCTTATAATACATTCAAGCCATTGAGTGAATTGAAATCTGTCAAATCGGTGCTGTGCTTAAATTCACCATTTTACATACGACTCAGTTCAGTACCTCTCACCTGATTGTCCAATACCCTAATTATATTACAGTGTCGTTCGTTTAATGTTCTCATGAACAGATAATTTTTCTGCCACTCGTAGAAATTTATTGTGTCATTCGTTGATTATTTTGACAGCCGTTGTTTACATTTTCTATTTGAATTTATTATTCAGTCATTTGGAATTAAAGGTGAAATTTCCTCTGTTTCGTAAATTTCAATTCTGCGTCTTAAGTATTATTTCATGTTTAAACTTTATGCTGTCCGATTAAATTTTGAGAGCTACTCTAAATGCTGTGTTGAACTAATTGAGATTTTAAATTTTTCTAATGTGCAATTGTGCGGAATTAGATCATTTTGACCGAATTAGTCGGGTCTCGCGCAAGCTTGTAATTGTAATTCGGAAATATCGTATTGTGTCTTCGCGAATTAATATAATTTTATAGCGAAATATAATTGTTCACGAATCCCATATTTGGTATTGATCTGTCTACATTGTGTATTTTGTTGATTGCGCTTATAGTAGGTCCTTCCTCCCTAATTTTGAGACCGTTATTTGAATTGTCACCCTTGCAACTTGTTTCAATTATTTATTCCCTGATCGCTCAGTCTTTCAATTTGAACCAAAATTCTCGAAGGATATTACTAAGTCCTATTCCGAGTTACCGGTAATTGCTTGTATTGCAGTCGCATTTTTTAAATTTGACATTAAGAATTTATTCTTGACCTTTTGAAATTCGATACTTATTCTCCACCTTTACCTTTTGAAATTCGATAGCTATTCTCTACTTTTATCTTTTGGAATTTGATATTTATTTTCTATCTGTATCCTGTGAAATTCGATACTTTATCCTTTGAAATTTGATGTTTAATTTCGACTTTTAGCTTTTGCACTTGATGTTTACCCCCGCCTTGTCCCCTTGAAAGCTGATGTTTATCCTTGATTTTGAGCTTGATACCCAGAATTTATTTCCGATTTTTGAAATTTGATATTAAGGATTTATTTTCGCTTTGGAAGTTCGATATTAAGACTTTATTTTCGAGTTCATTCCCGCACTTTGATATTAAACCCTATTCTTAACCCTTACTCTTGAATCTTGACATAAAATTTTACCCTTAACTTCAATTCTCAAATTTTGGCATTAACCTCTGTTCTTGAACTTTATCGTTGGATTTTAATATTCAAATTTTGGTTTTAATTTCATTCTTGAAATTTGAAGTTTATTCTTGAATTTTGATGTTGAGTTTTAATTTAGAACTGCTATTCTTGGATCTTGACATTGGTTGTTTAGAAATTTTTATTTATTGTTAAATTTTGTTCTTAGCTCCATTCTTGAATCTAGGTGTTGAATTCTGATCCTAAGTTTTATATTTTTCTGTGAACATTAAAAATTTACAATCTTATTCCTAAATATTTATCTTGGAAATTTGATAGCGAGCTTGTCTTTAGACTTTTATTCTTGGGATATGACATGAATTAGTACCTTCTTAATAGTATTTTCGGGTTTTGATATTTTTTGACTGTTCAACTTATTCTCGAATCCTGGTTCTCTATTGTATCGGAACTTTGCTATTGCTCCCCCACGTAAAGAGACTGGGGAGATACCTCCCTTCGATTTTACTAAGGTAAGTCTGCGATTTCAAATTCGGGCATTCGAATTTTACTGTGTATTTGTACTTGCGATTTCCAAGGTCTCCCATAATCTTAATTGAGTTTGTCGAAGTCGACCCTATACCATTCAGCGAATATTTACTTGTAATTATAGGTTAATTTTAAACTGTTCCCTATTAATAAAATTGTTATTGTTGAACCCCTAGCTTTGATTCTTTCCGCCCTGACCCTCTGTGCGCCCCAGTCCCTGGCTCTACGATTAAATTCGTGGTCAAAAAGGGGGTTTGTTGATCCGCGCAGCAGGTAAGCTGATCTGAGTGCGGATCAATAAATTGTTACAATTTTGACGTAACATTACTCTCTTTTTTTTTCAGCGTGTTAGTAAAAAATATGAGAAAACATATGTTTGATAAGGGTTGCACATGGTGTTCCTAATAGCAGATTGTATTTTCTGTTGGAAAAAAAAACTTGTTTCTTGAGTGTCGACCTAATATTTCTAATTTTTTGTACTTATTGACCCCCAACTTGGAGTGTATTGGGGCATCTACAGAAAATATTATATCAAAACTATGGTTCACCCTATAAATTGCTTCTTAATGGCATTCAAGGATATTTATCAGTTATCTAAAATTGAAACCAACTTGTTAAAAGAAATAAATAAATGTTACTAACATAAGAATCACAAAATCGCACTGATTGACCCCGTTTGACGGTATTGCAGTTGTTAATATTTATTAAATTTATTCCTTTTTCTCCGATCGGCGCTGTTCTCGCCGTGTTCATCGACAGAGTAAACAGGGAAAATGTCCTACCGCTGCAAGGTAATAAAACGTATTCTAACTTCAGTTCAGTGGATAGAACAATTGAATGGCTAAGAAACTTGTTAACATTTAAATAAAACATGTTTCATTATATTATTTAAAAAATTCTGTAAATTATCATTTAACAAAAACTACGTAAGGTGGATCAGGGACACTCGGCAATAATACTTAAATAATTTTAATTAATTGTTTTTTTTATAAATATTTATTTTCTTTAGGAAATCCATTCTACCCCTCATGCGATTCAAATTCCGCGCTGCTCCCGCCGCTAGTACGCTGCGCAGCCGGAGAGGGCAGAGCGGACAGGAGGAAACCATCGACGGAGTCCAGTTTACTCTTTATATATCGTCACGGCGAACCAAGGTGTGATTAGAGTTCGAAAATTCTCGGTAACATTAAACTGGAGAAGGTAACTGTGAAACATACCGTAAGTTACCGGGAACATTGAGAATTTAAGAGAACGTTAATTTTGTTATTTATACTTTAGGTTTCTTCGTTTAAATATCTTTTTTTTTTCAATCAACTTCAAAGTTCAAGCTATAGAGTAATAATTACTATTAGAAAATATTGATTATAGGGTGGTATTTACCTCCAGCTAAAAATATTCACGTATGTACAACTTCACGGAAAATTTCATGCCATTTGTTTCAAACGAACTGATATTTCATTCTGCGACGAAGCGAATGGGAGGTTTTGATAGGCTACGGAGAACGTACAACGGAAATTCCCCTCTACGATGTTTCTCTATAGCTAATCGAAACCTCTCGTTCGCTCTGTTGAAAAATTCAAATTCTCATAATTTCTCCATAAAAAAGGCTTTGGAGAAATTACCGATAAGTTACCGGGAATTTCTCTTCGTTTCTGACGTAACTTACTGGATTTAGAACTCTAGGTGTGATTGCGTGTTGCCCGGTCTTCGGAGCGTCGTTTGCGGCGGTTTTTTGAACTGCGTATATATGTACCGTTGTCCTAGCTTCCGACGCCACACACGAGCCGCCCATATTGTGCACCGAGTGTAGCGCAGGATAACAATTGCGCGATCCTGCCCGTGAAGAATCTTTCAACTCATGTCTGTCTAATAGATCCCCTTATTCTATTTGGGAATAGCTTTCTGGCAAATACGTTTGAATACGTTCACGCTGCCGACCGAGGTTAGCCACGTGAGTGAAGGAACGAAGTGACTGATCAATCCGATTTTTCAAACGACAAAAAATGGCTTTACACGTGCCTAAGCCTCCTGGCGTATCTCAGATGTTAAAAGAAGGAGCTCGGGTTCGTAATATATTTGTCACCGATATATTCTGCCATGGATCTAGTTAATGGATTATTAATTTCAAAATAAACTATGAGAATGTACCTTCGTTTATCCATAAAAGGCAAATCAACCTTTGGTTGTCTTGCCTTTTATGGATGAACGGAATCAAAAAGATTCAATGATACTTCAATATATTTATCTATAGGACAAAATCAATCCAACATACCTTTGTATCATAGAAAAAGCCGTTTCTAGTGTTGAACCTATTAGAATGTATTCAGTTTGATTTTATGATCATCTAAAATTGAAAACTGAATGCACATATTTTCAGTAATTTTTTTTTTCCTGGTTAATAAATATGACATTTTTTTTAAAGCTAAAGTAGTATCTAAAAGAANAGTCGATCAATGTTGACTCAATGTGAATCATGTATCGACTATACATTGTTGACTGAGTTACCTTGTAAACTTATGGTTTTCAATTTATTAATATATTGTAATGGTATGCAGTTTTGTCGGTGCCTATGCTTAGTACTTTGACATAAATCTTTGCAATACCCTTATATTATTGTTGATTGCTATATTTATATATTTTAAAAATAACATTACCAGCTATTATTTTAAGCAGTTGTATCTTTTAAAGCTAGACTACAGTAATGGAATTATGATAATCAATGGGAAACTTAGGGACAAATATTCAAATAGCATAATTTCAATAACGTAATGCCTTTATTTAGCTAATATATGGGTCATCAGGATAATTATAATTTTAAAGATTTTAGGCTTCCGTGGTCGTTGTTCTTTATGTACTTTTTGGCTTCTGGGATGTAGCCATTTCATGTTGTTTGACAGCAATCGTTTCGCAAACACTTTAGTTTGTATCATCGATGTTTCTAGGCACATTGATATCAGTACCTCTGAGTCCTGTTGATATGAACTTGAATGTCGGCTGTCAAGCAGCACTTTAAGTGGTTTCATCCTAGAATTCAAAAAGTGCATAATGATTATAATTGTATTTGTTTTTATTTTCACTGCCTCTGGGCCATTGAATTGAAATTAATCCTGAGTTCATGTCGCTGGGTCTTTCATGATCAGCTGAAATCTGTTACCTGTAATATCTCCAAAGATTCTTTTAAGTTTACTATGTTCTTCTTCTTTCTTCTTTTCTTATTCTTTTAACTTTAATTTGTTTAAACAATTATTTAAATATTGTTTTTCATCTTCTAAGCTGATGTTCCTTAATCTATAAGATTAAATAAATATTTCAGTACAAATTGATCTCATTTGTACAATTTCAACATTATTTAACACCAGAACTACGAAGACCAGTCAAAATAACTGGTTTCAAATGGCCCATTCTATACAAAAAAAATCCGCCGGTAGTTCTAGTATTAATAAACCTGGGCACAAACAACCCATTAACATGAGCTATGTTAATCCAAAACTATCGATCGGCGCTGTTCTCGCCGTGTTCATCGACAGAGTAAACAGGGAAAATGTCCTACCGCTGCAAGGTAATAAAACGTATTCTAACTTCAGTTCAGTGGATNAATGGCCCATTCTATACAAAAAAAATCCGCCGGTAGTTCTAGTATTAATAAACCTGGGCACAAACAACCCATTAACATGAGCTATGTTAATCCAAAACTATGGCATGAACTTAGGGTTAAATAATCCAAATTTGTATGTATCATGTCCCAAATATATTGGCAGTCATAGTAACCATATATTATTATTAATATGATAATATTTCATTACAGCGATTATAAAACTGCTTGTTAAGAGTATCATAGTTATTTAAAAAACCTAAGAAATACTTTGATTTTTTTATTTGAGAAAATAATTGTACGATTAACTTACATGAAGTTTCGTTTGAATAATAACTTTTCGAAAATTTTGTAACCGAATACTTATCTTGATTTTCATGATATTATAGAAATGAAATTGTTCATGGTTGGTTTTATTGAACTTCATTTCAACCAGTAATGATATTTCATGTTCTTAATCGATAATTTTTGTATTTTACTCTAGCATTTAACTGGATTAGAAGAAGCTGTATACAATAATATATCAGCTTGTAAACAGTTTGCACAAACAGTACGTACTGCTTATGGACCAAATGGTATGAATAAAATGGTGATCAATCACATTGAAAAGTTGTTTGTCACGAATGATGCAGCTACCATTATTAAAGAATTGGAAGTTGAACACCCTGCTGCAAAGTTGATGGTTCTAGCTTCTGAAATGCAAGAAGCAGAAGTGGGAGATGGAACAAACTTTGTTGTTATCTTCTCAGGCGCACTTCTAGAAGCTGCAGAAGAACTTTTACGTTTGGTATGTTTATTATCTTGAATTCTTATCTTTTCAAATCGACAGCACAAAGTATTTCTGTTGTTTTTGTAATATAATATAAAAACAAATAATGTCTTAAAATTGAATTCCAAAATGATTGGGCACGAGAAGAAATCATTTATTTATAAACGAAAAGAACTAATTTGAATGATGACCTTTATTGTGATTGATACTCTCTATTATACTTTCTGCTTTTTACATGCATATTTTGCAATGACATTGAATCATCAAGAGTCCAGGAAAGTTAAGTCAGCTAGGTCAAATTGATACTCTACAAAAACACTCTTGTGAAACAAACCTTGCCGAGAACATGGTCGCTGCGAAACTCCGTTTTGGGGAGGGAGAAAAAAAAAGGTAGATCCACATTATGCTTCTGCCTTCAAAAAATACTGAAATCAAAGAACAAAGGCAAGTGCATATGTCGGGAAGTATCTGCTTCTTATATAATCTGGCAGTAGTTTATGATTCCCTTTCCATTTACAAACTTTGATGCCTTCACTAGTTTTATGTTATTACTGCAAATTTCCACTGGACCCGTCAAGTAGTATTCAATAAGAAATCACTTAACATTGTACATAATAAAAAAGATAATGATTATTAAACTTAAATGAAATTTGCAGTAATAACAAAACTAGTGAAGGCGACGAAGTTCGTAAATGAAAAAAGAATGATAAACTAATGCCAGATTATAAGAAACAGATACTTCCCGATGTATGCACTTGGCTTTGTGCTTCGATTTCAGTTTTTTTTTTTAAGGTAGAAGCATAATGTAGATCTAATTACTTTTTTTTTTTCCCCGAAAGTGGAGATTCGCAATGATCATGTACTTGGCAAGGTTTTTTTTACATGGAAGTGATTTTTGTAGGATATTTCACAAGTTTTTGTTTTCCTATTAAATATATCATTTTTGATATGACATTGATAAGGCTAGCAGACGTCCAACATTGATATAGTGGTCCTCTCGTGATTAGTTCCAGTGTTACGCTCACAATAAAAAGAATATTTGTGTGCCGTAAACGGTAAGAACAATATCTATTTAATACTTTGTTAAATAAATGTCATAATAGGATAGAAGATAAAATTTAATCTGTCCCTTTTCAGGTGAGATTTCACTTGAATTAAGACAACTCCTTTTCTAAATATTCAACAAACTGTTATTTGTGGAATTGTTATAAAATGTTGTACTGAATACACATGCTATATGTACTTAAAAGTCTAGTTCTAATCAGAAATGGATAGTCGATCAATGTTGACTCAATGTGAATCATGTATCGACTATACATTGTTGACTGAGTTACCTTGTAAACTTATGGTTTTCAATTTATTAATATATTTACCGATGCCTTCAGATTTCAGGCCAAAGATTCGACATCACGCATGAAGTAGCACCTAGTAGTAAAGTTTCCGATGGAAAGGTGTTTAATCCTTTTTAATGTTCACTAATCTGGTAGAATAAAATAGAAAAATGATTTAACAAGTTCGGGGTTTTAATGTGCTGAGCTTTAATTTTTCTCATGAACAAATACATATGTAACAATATATATTGTGTTGACATCGGTTAAATGGATTATAACTTGAAATCGAACAACCCAACTTGTACAGAAATTTTTATATCAGGTATGGAACATTATATCGAATCCAACTTTGCTCTTCTTTCAGCTACCAAAATTAAAACATCATACGGGAACGCGACGTACTTGGCACCTTATTCACGCTTATACGGCATTAGAATGAATTCTGAGTTTTCTATTATTGATTGGAATGTTTATACAATTTTACCTGAGATAACGTCTAATTTTTGTTAAGTGTTTATAGCACTTTGCTTCTATTTTGATAATACTTGAACAGTAATTTAATTAAATCTTGTTAATATTAACAAACATAAATAGTTTCAGGTTTTTAATATTACATTGATTCACTTTGTAAACACTGCAGACACTTATTGAACATTAAAACACTCTCTAATGTTTTCTGTTCCTGAATGTGTTGTCGCACGCATGATGTTCCTGCACATTGTTTTAATTTTGGTAATTGTAAGAAGAGCAAGCTAATACTAATACACTATATTCTATGGCGGATACAAAAGTTACTGTATGAGCTAAATCGATCGTTTAAGGGTTACAAGCCTTCTGAACAATGTCAACAGAAAATCTTACATGACTTTTAATGATAAAAGTAATTAATAGACAAAAGCCTCGAACCTGTTTAATCTCTTTTATATATTTCATTTCGCCAATTCCGTAAACATTAAGAATATTTTCCTTTGAAACCTTGCCACCAGTTGCTCTTCTACATGCAGTCTTGAATCTTTGGACTAAAATGTAAAGGCATTCGTGAATGTGTAAATAAATTGATCTTAGGATAACTATTTTGTCACTATTATCAATATTGAATAGTCGATACTTGATTGACATTGCGCTAATATCTATCGACTACCTGTTTCTAATTAGAAATAGTCATTTAACTACTTACGGCTTGAATATTCAAGTCAAAATTTTATTATAAAAGCATAATTAACCGTAAATAACATTTTGTCAAATAGTTAAACAAGATTCATAATTTTCTCTGTAGTGAAAAGTTTTACCAAAAAAGTGACAGCTTAGATCTTAACTTCTATCTGTTCTGAGTTAATTCCCCTACAAACCATATACCGCTTGGAGGAATCTGAAAAATTCTCCCGGCCTCGCTAGCCACTCGGCCGCCACGTAACATTGCAATATCAAATATGGGATTAAATTGGTGTATTTCGTAGCATTAATTTTCTCTCAAATGTGACACGCGTAGGCGAAAGGAAAGAAGAACGGGGATATTGTTCTGATAAACGCATAACTTTCGAATAATTTGGATTTTCGTATACCTTTTTTTTTTGACGCGCTGATTACGAATATGATGGTGAAAATTTACGAAATGTCGTCCTCAAAGTGAAATCAGTTTTCAATCATTTTTCGCGTTTCTTATATTATTTTGATTAATATTGTTTAATGAGAGTAGCCGATGGAAATGAAAAGGGTAGCTGTTGAAAAAAAATCGACCTTTTATATTCTATACATTTTTGTTCTAAAACCGTTTATCGAGAAAAATGAAATACATTACTGAAACAGGAAATTAGTTCATACAACTAATCTATACGACCCCGATCATTACATGCGTGGATTGGACCCCCAAGATATTTAAAGTAACCTGACCTGACTCTTAAGCATCCCTCCCTCCCCGTTCTAGCGCGTTTACCGCGTGAAGATCTCCCACAGTTAATTATACTTTTGTATTTGAGGAATGTATTCCATTTTTCTCTAAAAGTGACGGCTATGGAGAAAAAATGAGTATAACATAAAAGTTGAATTTTTTTCGAGGATAACAACTTTCATCTACGAAATTTTTTTCTCAAGTTTGTGCTAAAGAGAAATAATGTCAAAATGTGCAAAAATGATTAACTATCATTTTTATCTTGAAAATGACACTGCGCCAATTATCACTATCATATTAACGATCAATGGGTCAAGATACGTAAGTATAATAAGTTCCAAATTACTCAGAGGCATGCGTTTTTCAGAACATCACTCAAGAACGGTAACCCATCCGAATAGCGATCGAGTCCATCGACACTCAACCTCGGCGGTAACACGAGGACGGAGGGTCGGTGCGGTAAGGCGATTGCATACTTGTGTCTCTATGTCCGCCCTGGAGGCCATGTGTCCGAGTGAGATAGCCTATCTGATGCGCCATCCTTAGAAATTGAAGGACCGACTTATGCGGCCGGGTTTCGGGCCCTGACCAGGAATAGGGTTCACTTCGACGGGGCCTTCTCGGTCGTCATCTCGGGGCCAAGGGTCCTAGACGTGGCGTTCTTTCTTACTCCTTGCATAGGTTTCCACTACCACTCTCAAAACTCCGGTCTCGCGCATTTCACCCCCTTTTATGAAAGTCTCGACATCGGCGTCCCGATAATCGGATTAGCATCAATGTTTTCATAGCGGCGAGGAAGACTTTCTTTCGACCCCGGACTACGATCTCGTCCCTTTAGGAGCAGCGTTCTCTCTTACTCTCTCGCGGGTCTTATGCCTCCGAACGACATTTTCGCTTGGAGTCGTTTACCCTCGGGCCTTATCGCTCCTTCCTTCCGCGGTTAGCAAAGTGGATGGTCATTTTGCGACGACCACGATCACCTAAATGACAAAGGGAGAGGAGAATCAATTCCTTCACGAGAACTATCGTCTCAAATAAACTTTGCCATCTACTCGTACCGTTAACCCTTCGTTGTCCATGCTTTATTCGGACACGTAATTTTATGAGTTGTATTTGAATTTAAAATGCAAGTAAACTATTTAAGTTCATCAGTTTTTGCGAAAGTGGCTATTTCCAGTTATGCGTGTTATTTAACTGTTTCGAGAGTTGATTCAATAGATAGAATAAGTATCATTGTGATCGATTCCTTTCTAATATTCTCATTTCTCTGGAAGTACTTAATTTTAAACGATAATTTATTCAAAATCTATTTAAAATAGGAAATCCAAAATAGTAATTGTTCCTATTTCAAACACAAAGTAGAAAATGGTATTTTACATTTTAGAAACCTATTTTGAATGAATTCAATTCATGAAAGTTACTCATGTTTGGGTTTACAAAAAACTCCCATAACAAAGACTCACTTATATTTACAGGTGTCCATTTATTCGAGGAATATGGAGAAAGACGTAGAACGTAAATATATAATCGAGATGGAATCATGATCCCGCTTCTATATCCGAAAGTGGATGCAATGTTGATTTTTCTGCGGCATTTAACTGCCTAAATATTAATGCACTTTTTTATGCTAAGATAATACTGTAACTTCGTTTCAGTGGATGGAACAACTGAATCGCTATGAAACTCGTTAACTTTTAATGAAATATGTTTTAATATATTGTTTAAGAAATTCTGTATGTAATCATTTAAAGAAATCTACTTTAAGTGGGTCAGGGACACTTCACAGTAATATTTAAATAATTTTCATTAATTGTTTTTGTTTACAAACATTTATTTTCTTTGAGAAATTCACTCTGCCTTTTGGGCGATTCAAATTCTGCGCTGCTACCGTCGCTAGTACGCCGCGCGACTTAAGAGGGCAGTAGGTTCGAGAGGAAACCATCGATGAATGTCAGTGTACACTTACTTTATCGGCGCCGCGACAGCTATCACGCACCGAGTAACGCGGACGGTTCGCCGGTCGCCTCGCCGCTTCTTCGCTCGGTGCCTCGAGCTGATCGCGTACTTCCGAATGAAGGATTTAGATTTGATTCGCCTGATGTCCCGAAATTCAAACGAATCCGAAAGATATTCGGCAATCCAAACAGGCATTCAGTGATTTGCGATCTGATGCGATGTACGCAGTTCGAGACTCGAAAATACCGATGAGTATTAAAATTCTCGACTCTACGACTCTCCTTTTCTCTCTTTCCGGTAAACCGAGTCTAATCCGCGATGTATCACGAAGGGGAACATTTCCCGCGACATTCAAGGGATTTCCCGAAGAGCAGTTTATCCCAAAAGTTACTTTACCTTTCTCGAAAAGACACTCTACTGAAAAGTTACTTAATTTCTCCCGACACATCTCCCGAAAAATCTCTCGACCGCCACGTGGTCGCTCCCGAAATTCGCGCGAACTCTACCTTAAATAGGGAGGCACTTTCGGATCGCAACTCTTTCCCGCGCTAGTTCCAGCAATAATACACCCAGAACAGAAAGGAACCCTTCAATTTCTACGTCGCCCTGCCCGACTTGGAAAATCCCGAAACAAAACGCGACGAAAAAGATACGAAGAAAAGGAACTCTGGCGCGAGGAGTGCAATACCCGGGACCCCCCTTACGTTGTGGTCGGGCCCACCTGCTCGGTTCTGTCGAGGGCTGCTCCGTTGGCTGAACTCTGGCTTGGCGTTTCGGACTGGCGGCGAAACTGTGTTGGGTCGATCTGGACTTTCGTGGAACTCAAGAACGAAAAAGGTCGGAGCCCTCGTGTCTTCGGCTTTTGTAGATTTTCCAGAGCTAGAAGGTTCCTAGGTGCCCTATGGGCCCAGTTACGCATAGAGGTGGCCCAATTAGGAACTCAAATTTTGGTGGAGAATACTCCGCGGCGAGACAATTCCGGGAATCGGCCGCTGGCGAGGAGTCGGCTTACGCCCAGCTCGCGCCGTTTGCTAGGTCCAGGGCCGATGCTTAGAGGGGACCTGCCGCGTCGGTTGGCGGGATCTGCGCCAAATTTGAAAAGTTGCCCCGATGCATGCTTCAGGTCTGGTCCTTGGCTTCCTGGAGGTCTTCTCGGCGCCATGACCACTGGGGCCTCGCCGTCGCGCGAACTGCCTGGGTGGACTCCATTATCCCCGAGGCGCCGATTATCGTGCAATGTCTCGGACCTATTTTCTCTGGGCCCAATGCACGTTACTTGGCCGCGAGCGGGGTTCCCCGGGGACACAGCTCAGCCGCGCGAACGGCCAGGAAGGGTCGGAACCTCGCAGGTGCCCCTGCGGAACTGATGGGATCCGGCAGGCAGGCGACCCTTGGTTGTGCCTTAGGTGGCGGGGTGGTGTCCTGGGTGGCGCCCGCTCAGCCGTGTGATCACCGGCCCTGGGTCCTGCCATTCTCCTCCCGCGGTGGTCGGGTGCCTTGCACACCATGTCAGCCCGTGTTTGTGTGTCTGCTAGAATCTTGATGTAGCGCGGCGAATAATACTAGCGTAGATACGCTTAATCCGAAAGAGGAGCGACCAGAAATATTAAATACAACATGATATTTTAATTGGAGACACCCTAATGTTATTTCAGCCCTCTTGAAATAACGAAACTAAGACGGGAAATGCTTACAGGAAACACTACTAATATGTTTTAAAGTGAGTGAGTGCGTGCGCGCGCGCGCGTGTGCGTGTGTGCGCTCGCTCGCGCGTGGATGATTATGAACTTCACTTGATTAAATGTTTAAACTATCTGCTGTTTGACAATAGCCTAACCATAGGTAAAATTCATTGAAAACATCTTGTCTCATCTCTGGTGAGATAAGATTTTTTTGATGCTGTATATGTTCTCTAAGGCTGCTAAGTTAGCAGGTTGGGTTGTGTACACGTTGTTTTTAACATAACCCCTAAAAAATAGTCTAACAGAAAGATATAGTATAGAGGGCTACTCTATTGCTCCATGTCTTCCAATCCATCGGTTAGGAAAAGTTTCTCCTAAAAATTGTTGTACTGTTATTGCATAGTGTGGTGGTGATGACACCATCTTGTTAAAACCAAATATTTCGTTTATTTCCATTAAACAATTCGCAAATAGCAATAATTACATGATTTTGCAATGAGTTCAAATACTTATTTAAGTTTAAATTCCCATCGATGAAAACCGGTTCGATAATATCACGTTAGCAAAAACCTGCCTAAACGTTAACTTTTTCGGCATCCCATGTGTGAAGATCGCAAATCCAATGAGGATTATCATGATTCCAATAAAGGGAATTATGACGATTTACCGCTCCATTTGATTAGAAAGAAGCTTCACCAGAAAAAAAATTATGTTATTGTAGAAGGTATTGTGCACGTCAGATCGATGCATCATTCCGTCACGAAACTCAATTCTTCTATCGATGTTACATTCCGCTAGATCATGAGTAAATTTAATTTGGAAGGTTGCCACTTTCCATTCGCTACAATTATATGATCGAAAAATATACTAATTTCAACTGTCTGTGCTACCTTTCTTAGAATAGAATACGGATTTTCTACAAATGCATAATTTTCACCGATTTAAGTGATACTTTTTCAAACCGATGGATTAGAAGACGTAGAGAAATAGAGTAGCATTCTAGATCACCAGATCTTTCTCCAATGGACTGTGTTTTATGGTTGTATGTTAAAATCAATATGTACGCAACGAAATTTGACAAACCTCTGGCATACCACAGACATGTGGCACCAACTGAATCTTATCTCATCAGAGATGAGACAAAATGTTTTCAATACATTTAACTTACGACTAGGTTATTATCAAGCAGCAGATAGGAGACAATTTGAACATCTAATCAATTAAAGCACATAACCATTCACGCGCGCACGTACTCACAGGGATGTTAAGTTCTATCATGCAACCTTTACGCTGTACATTCTCGATAGTGCTAATACTCCCGGTATCGTAAGTTCTAAAGCTCATAACTCAAGCAATATTCAATAGAAATAGGTCAGCAACCAGTGTTTTGGAGATACCTCGAGAAATACGCATCGTGCGGAGAAATTGTTCAGAACGAAAATTATTCGTATCAGAGTGGGGAACACAAAGAGGAGCTATCAGTTTGACTGTAGATGGCGCTCTTGTCGGTGAAAGTGAGGTTAGGTTTATTTTCTTAAATGTCAATCCCCTTTTTTTATTGCAGATTCCTATTCTACGTACAGAAATAAGAAACTTATTCGAAATATTTTGTTCGAAACGTGCATTTTTCAAAGGTTATAAGGGTTTAAAGTTCAAATGCCCGGACGACTGTGACACTCCTACCGGCGGCGTCTCTTCATGGTACGCGATCATAGTACCTTAGGAACGACTCAATGTTTGTTATCAAACAAAACGACAAAACACCCTGGCGTTGCCGAGGGATTTCCGCGACTAGCGATCGTCAATTGTTTTTGGAGGTAAGCGACGCTGCTAGTCGAAAAGCAATTCTTGAGAGTTAGTGTGATTCGTAAGAGTTCACTACCTTGGATAGTGGACTGCTTAACAACGCGATAAAAAGAAGCTCGCGACTGTGCTCTACCTGAAAAACGCTCAGAATAAAGTGTGACGGCATCAGTCACGTTTCTTCCAGATTCCAGATCCGGAAGGTACTTTGAACGCGTACCATGGAGAGACGCCGCCGGTGGGAGCGTCGCAGTCGTTTCGTGCATTTGAACATTAAACCCTTATAACCTTTGAAAAATGCACGTTTCGAAGAAAGAAATATTTCGAACCAAAATTTCTTATTTTTGTACGTAGAATAGGAATCTGCAATAAAAAAATGGGGGTTGCCAATTAAGAAAATGAATCTAACCTCACTTTCACTGAGAATAGCGCCATCTACAGTCAAACTGATGGATCTTCTTTGTTTGTCCCTCTCATACGAATAATTTTCGTTCTGAACAATTTTTTCGTATGGTGTGTATTTCTCGAGATATTCGGTGTCTCAAGTTAAATGAATCACCTGGTATATGTATGATACCTTCATAACCCTTTAAGCGACGTACTGGTGACTGGTAATTGACCATGAATGTTCTCTTCAGATCGTAGTACCACATATGGTACTGTTACTGTTTATGCCGTATTGGTACTGTTTATGCCATAGTGTAAAGAAAATGGTAAACGACACTTAACATTTAAATGACAGCATATTATTTCCCGTAGGCTTACTCTAAGACCGGCGAAAAGAGATAAAAACGAGAAATCTCGTTGCCGATCTTTTACGTCTCGACATTGAAACACGAAAAATCTCGTGAGCGGTCGTTTAAGTGTTAATGTGTTAAAAGATGTAATGTTCAACGATTTTCCTTTAGTATATCTTGAATAATAGGATGAATTAACATTCTAGATGTAGCTTTCTGAAAATAAAAAATGTAATATTGTACAGTAAAAAGTTGTTAAACTTTTATTAGGAATGTTTGTATCATTTTTCCATTATCCCAATTTATCTATATATTAATGGTAAAACTTTTTATTACAGGGAATTACCACCTCAGAAATTGTGGAGGGCTACGAATTAGCACTAGAAAAAGCATTACAAATACTAACAACGTTAATTGTTTACGACGTCAAAGATTATCGAAATATTGAGCAAGTGAAAATGGGAATAAAGACTGCTGTAATGAGCAAGCAATACGGCAACGAAGAACTCCTTTCTGACTTAATTGCACAGGCATGCGTATCTATTCTTCCAGAAAAAGCAACTTTTAATGTAGACAATGTGCGAGTGTGTAAAATTTTGGGAGCAGGATTAAATTCGTCTCAAGTTGTGCAGGGCATGGTGTTTAAGCGTCAAGTCGAAGGTGACGTGACAAAGATGTCGGATGCAAAAATTGCAGTTTTTACTTGTCCCATTGATATTATGCAAACGGAAACCAAGGGAACGGTTCTGATAAAAACGGCAGATGAGTTAATGAACTTTTCTCGAGGAGAAGAATCATTGCTCGAATCTCAAATTAAGTCAATTGCCGATAGCGGTGCCACTGTAATCGTATCAGGCGGAAAATTTGGTGATATGGCACTTCACTATATGAACAAGTATAAGTTAATGGCAGTACGTTTGCCCAGTAAATTTGATGTAAGAAGACTATGCAAAGCCGTAGGAGCGACTGCATTGTCAAAGTTGGTAAGCAATATATGTACCACGTAGACCAATAACTAGTACCTTTAATATTTCGAATTTTGGGAGTCAGAAAAAATGGAGACTGAATAACTGAATTGTTCTACTTTTTGTTTATGCTGTGAAAACGATATAATAAAGAAACTTCTATTTGAGGGTTCGAAAAAGAACTTATTGTACTTTTATATAATAGTCTTTTCCTAGATTTCTTTTTGATGTTTCCAGTTAGAATGTTGTCAAACCCAAAACTGTTTTCACACAACGATTAAAAGTGATAAAATGAATTATATGGTTCCATTAAAAAATAATTAAAATAATTAAATCAAATTTATGCAGATGTCACCAAGCAAAGAAGATTTGGGATTTGCGGATACTGTTTACGTCGATGAACTGGGAGATACTGCAGTTGTAGTATTTAGGATAAATGGAAAGGAAAGTCGCATAAGTACCATCGTTGTACGTGGCTCAACAGAGAATTTCTTAGATGACATTGAGCGAGCCATCGATGATGGCGTGAACACATTTAAAGGAATGACGAGAGATGGACGATTTCTTGCTGGTGCTGGCGCTACGGAAGTTGAACTGGCAGCACAAATTGCTGCATATGCTGACACTTTGCCCGGTTTGGAACAGTATGCCGTTCGCAAATTTTCTACTGCTCTCGAAAGCTTTCCTAAAACATTAGCAGAGAACAGTGGCAATCGTGCTTCTGAATTATTGTCGAAACTTTATGCGGCACATAAAGAAGGTAAAAAGTCCTACGGTTTCAACATTGACGTAAGTATATATTTTTACTATTCTTTCCTAATATGGGAATTATTAAAATGTTATTTTAAATCAATTCAGGAGTCTTCACAGAAGCTCAGAAGGATATCGGCCGTTGATGTTCGATAATTTGTATGTTAGCCAACGGATGGCGGCACTAATCATCTTTCCAACTTAATGATGATATGTAGAGGGTTACACATGCGTTTTTTATGTTGCAGTACCCAACCTATCTTTTGTTCCCACTCCCTTTTCATAATCAATTCAAAGAGCATTAAACGTGAACATAGGACCTAGGCTTTTAAGGAACTTCTAAATTCTTTGTCTAACTCAACATTGCATGTAACTAAAATTGTAATTCGGACAAAAATGTTGGGCATCTATTTTTTAATACCTACAATAATTCACCTATAAAAATAGTTATTGTGTTGTAAATTAGCTAATTGTCACCTTACTTTTTAAATTTCTTTCATATAATACAAAACGGAACCACTTAAATAGGTGACACAAAGAAATTTGCTATATTCAAAACCAAGGGTTATATCTACTTTATAAAAGTAAATTTTGAGTCGTGTTATATACTTACAATTTCATTTTTCCAGAATATATGAAATTTTGTAGATTAATATTCGAACAAGAATGGTCATTTATTTTTCTTCATCTGAATAGAATTATAAAACAGTCGACAAATTATGTAACAGCACTTGCCCGTTTTAGAAATTAGCCATTGTTATTCCACTTAATTATTTACATTTCTATTTTTGTTTGTATTATATAACATTTGAATAAGTACTTTATAGCCGTGAGTGACGTTCTAATCTGCCATCTGGGGGTCAATTCTGTATCTTTCGTGGGAGTATTCCCTTCTCGCACTTTTTTGTCACGCGAGTTTATTTACCCAATTCTGTATCCTTCCAGTAAAAATGTGAAAACCCTAGATTGAAACAGACGTACAATATATGGCCCACTCACTCTTTATGTTTGAATATGGCTCTGACTGGGTCAAACAGAACGGTGAGAGAACGAAAACTGTCGCAATCAGGTCTATGCCTGTTTGTGCAACAGGAAGTACGCGGTGAAGTAATTTGTGTATGTGTATTACCCCCTCAAAAAAAAAAATACTGAAATCAAAACACAAAGCCAAGTGCATACGTCGGGAAGTATCTGCTTCTTATATAGTCTGGCATTAGTTTATCATTCTTTTTTCATTTACGAACTCTAATGCCTTCACTAGTTTTATGTTATTACTGCAAATTACATTTAAGTTCAATAATCGTCATTTTTTATTTTGTACAATGTTAAGTGATTTCTTGTCGTGTACTACTTGGCGAGTCCGTGTTTTACGAAAAAGAAAATTATTTTTATATGTTTAAAATTTGACACTCGATAGGGTCCTCTTGACTGAAATCGTTGTAAATGGATAGCACGTGGATAAATTAATTGTGCAGCACACGTGGAACTATATAGGCTAAAAGAGTGCTTGGAATTTGTGGACTAATAACATGAAATCAATTTCATAAACGTCTCGGTCTGCTCAATGTCAGTAATGTGACATTTTTTGCACGGATCCGCCAAATAGTACTCGATAAGAAATCACTTGACATTGTACATGATAAAAAATTATGATTATTAAACTTAAATGTAATTTGCAGTAATAACAAAACTAGTGAAGACATTAAAGTTCGTAAATGAAATAAGAATGATAAACTAATGTTAGACTATATAAGAAGCAGATACTTCCCGATGTATGCACTTGGCTTTGTGCTTTGATTTCTTTTTTTTTCTTTCTCCCCCCCTCCCCAGGTAGAAGCACAATGTGGATCTAAATAACATATATTTTTTTTTTTCTTCAAAGTGGGGATTCGCAACGATCATGTACTTGGCGAGGTTTTTTTACACGGAAGTGTTTTTGTAGGGTATTTCACAAGTTTTTGTTGTCCTATTAAATATATCATTTTTTATATCCCATTAATAAGGCTAGCAGACGTCCGACGTTAATATAGTGCTCGTCTCGTGGTTAGTTCCGATGTTATGCTCACAAAAAAAGAATATTTGTGTAGGAAAGGGATACCGGGGTCTAGGGGTTTCGTCACAGATCGGATCTCATATTTCCACAAAATTAGTCCTTTATTTCGATGTGACATGCGCGATGTTACACGCTCTATGGCTGGCGGCCGACTGCCGTGCTCTCTTCCCTCTCCCGCCTCCTTTGCGCGCGCAAGGTGTCCTCGCGCAGGCGGGCTCCACACTCGGCCATCTTGCAAGTGGTATCGTCTTTGATGTCACCGTCGTCCTCGGCGCCGTTGTCCTCCGCTCCGACGCGGTGTCGAATCCGGGCCTGGATTTAGTTGGCCACGGCTTCATGTAGTCCGCCGATGCGCTGGTACGGCCCGGTCCCTCATGCTCGCCAACTCGCTCGACGTGGTAGCGGTCGTTTCTTAGGACAGTCGCCACCCTTTATAGCCCCAAGAACTTAGGGTGAAGCTTCAGTCCGGCTCCGAGTGGGTTTTCTGAATGGCTACTAAGTCTTCGACTCTGTATGTGTCTGCCATCTTCCGCTTTCGGTTGCTTCCCTTCCTGTTCTGCTCTTGGACCTTCCGAATGTTGGCCATGGCCTCGTCTCGAAGGTCCGATCGGTTCTTTGAGAAAATCTCAGCAACTTCTCTTTCAATTGCCTGTCGTACCGGCAGGTCGTCCTTCAGCTGCGTGGCCCTGCCGACAAGAAGTTCGAAGGGCGTTGTGTCGATACTTCGACTACAAGATGAGTTGATGTGCTGCTGCACTGTGTCCACGTGTTTGTGCCGTTCCGCGGGTTGGGGCATAGATAACTTTGTCAGGACGGGGATTATGATTCGGTTCATCCTCTCTACTTGGCCGTTGCCGCGCGGTATTCCGGTGGTTATGATCGATTAGAAGGCTTATGACTTGAAATCAAGCAACCCAACTTATACAAAAATTTTTGTATCAGATATGGAATATTGTATCGTATCCAACTTTACTCTTCTTTCAGCTACCAACATTAAAATAACATACGGGAACGCGACGTACTTGGCACCTTATTCACGCTTATACGACATTAGAATGAATTCTGAGTGTTCTATTATTGATTGGGATGTTTATACAATTTTACCTGAGATAACGTCTAATTTTGGTTAAGTGTTTATAGCACTGCTTCTATTTTGATAATATATGAACAGTAATTTAATTAAATCTTGTTAATATTAACAAACATAAATAGTTTCAAGTTTTTAATATTACATTGATTCACTCTTTAAACACTGCAGACACTTATTGAACATTCAAACACTCTCTAATGTTTTCTGTTCCTGAATGTGTGTCGAACGCATGATGTTCCTGCATATTGTTTTAATTTTGGTAACTGTAAGAAGAGCAAACTAATACTAATACACTATATTCTATGCCGGATACAAAAGTTACTGTATGAGCTAAATCGATCGTTTCGATCGAAGGTTACAAGTCTTCTAAACAATATCAACAGAAAATCTTACATGACTTTCAATGATAAAAATAATTAATAGACAAAAGCCTCGAACCTGTTTAATCTCTTTTATATATTTCATTTCACCAATTCCGTAAACATTAAGAATATTTTCCTTTGAAACTTTGCCACCAGTTGCTCTTTTACGTGCGGTCTTGAATCTGTGGACTGAAATGTAAAGGCATTCGTGAATGTGTAAATAAATTGAATTTAGGATAACTATTTTGTCACTATTATCAATATTAAATAGTCGATACTTGATTGGCATTGCGCTAATACCTGTTTCTAACTAGTCTTTTAACTACTTACGGCTTGAATATTCAAGTCAAAATTTTATTATAACAACATAATTAGCCGAAAATAACATTTTGTCAAATAGTTAAACAAGATTCATAATTTTCTCTGTCGTGGAATGTTTTACCTGAAAAGTGGGAGCTTGGATCTTAACCTCTATCTCATTAGATCATTATAATATTACGATATCGTCATATCATTAACGTAATTAATACAATACGAATTGTTGTTCCTACCTTATTTTCGCGGCAAAACTATTTTAAAAAATATTTATTTTTGGCCGCAACGTCCCAGAAACTATCTTCAATGCACCAATCGGTCAATCTCGACGTTTAACCCTATTATTTGCATATGATCTATATGACGATGACACAAGTTAAATCCGCTGATGAAATCGTTTGAAAACTGTTTTAAACGAGGAGGTGTCGCCGTCCGCCGTGAAAGAAGTGAAAAGGGAAGTCATTGCGGTGCTCTAAAATATATAGTAAACTGGAACGTTCATTAGCGGGTTCGGCTCGAGCTGTCCTTGAAGCCGTCCCCACTTTTAGATGTACAGTCCGATTGCACATTTTTTTCTTCGTAGAGAACTGTCCTTAGATAATTACGGAGTACAATAATTAAAGATAAATAATTCGAAATGTAGTGCATGCTTTTGCTATACAGAAATATGGTATTCCGTTAAACTTCCCACCGATAAGTTTTGCCCTATCACTTCGTTGCATTCCACTGAACTTTCCTTTCGGACTGTACAAATGATGCGCACGCATCGCTTAAACAAGAGCAAGTATATTGTCTCTAAGGATGAAACAATTATGGAGAGCGGCCCATCGCGTATCTTTGTCGCACCCATGCTTACTGAACTTTGTGTGATAAGGATGCAGAGACAACCAAATCTACTTCTTTCCGAGACAAGGTTCGCCGTGTATTCCTAAGCGTGGTGAGCGTTCCAGTTTACTATATATTTTAGTGTACCAATGCCACTACTGGCGTCATCTGACAGGAAAAATTCACGAAGGTGGTGCGAAGATGACGACGGAACTGAAAGTCGTCTCGTCCTATGTTGAGTGTTTATTAATATTAATCAATAGCTTTCCGGTAACTGATTCAGGACGTTTAAAATTGATATGAATGCAATCGTTATCATTTTCTGATTCATAACCTCCCGTTGAATCTTTGCATTAAAGAAAATGTGAAGAGATATAGATACTACAATAGTCACGGCCGTCGAGCCGCCGTATTCGGCCATCCATTGCATGCCTATAGTAGCGAAGTTGGCCAGTGTAACGAGACTATCCAGCGCTCTGGCGCCGTCCTGTCTAAAGTGAAATTTGGCGATTTAAATTTCTGGGAAAGTTCTTGAATTTCCGGCCTCTTTAATTCAATTAGGTTTAATCCTAGTCGGATTAAAGGGATTTTTCCCTGACTCACGTACTCGGTTCGGGAGAAGAAAGGAGAGGAAATAATTCTCAGTAAGAACGGTTTATTCCATCAAGAGTGCGTTCTATATGTTCATCATAGAATCAACAAAGGAACATGGAAACATGGGAAGTAAAGGTTATTTGGATAATTTGCTTTGGAGTAGGATTCAGATCGGACTTAGTAACCGTCCTCGCGCCTCTCCGCGTTTTCTCTTCCCCAAGTCTCGAATTTTTGCACACACGTTTGATTTGAAATTTGACCGTTGGTAAGCTCGAGATACAGAGTTGTTAATTTACAACTTCAATGAGAATTTTGAACCTAATTCTGAGTGGCTGATCAGCCCTATTGGAACTAATGCTCTCTTAATTATTTTGGACTCACGGACTCGAATCAACCGCGGATCTGTGTGTCTTCTAGAGTTATTCCCTCCAGGTGTTAGTGTTAGTTAGCCTATGTTATCCAGTCGTGGATATTGGCTAGGTTAAGGTTTTTGTAAGCAAGGAAATCCGATCTTAGTCGCAGCGTGCGATCTGGAGGGTACGAAGATAGGATTTTTGTGGAGGATTTAAGCGAACTAGGATGTGGGGTGTTGTGGCTATGCCAGGCTCACTGGAACATGGGACCTGCAAATAATTATATCAAAGATCATTCGTTCTTGTAGGGGCCTCTGTGCCTGCACTCGAATTGTGAGTGGCAATGCTTGGTCAACGAGCTCAGGTGGATCTCCAAAGCACTTCTTCGTTTAGGTGACCGTCCGGCTCGAATCGAGAGCGGTAATGCTCGGTCATCGAGGAACGAACAATCTCCCAACGAAGTCATTCCCGCGGCTTTCGAGAACTCCCGAAGAGGCCGAATCTTCTTATTTGAATCTCGGTTGAAAGCCATGAGGGGACTCGAGCTATGTCTTACCACTGTCAAGAATCGAGAGAGCGCCTGACCTGCGCTCCGCGCTCGCGGGCTGCGGTTTCCCTTCCTGAGGCCACCCTACTCTTCTCGCGAAGTCGCCGCGCATGCCCTAAGTGTTCCGATTTACTTGCGACTATATTGCGCACGTTCACACTTGGACCCGTTACAATATACACGCACTCTCGTCGCTGAGTTTCTTTCGCTCTCCCTCTATTATTTCTCCCTCTTTCCCCTATCTCTTCATTCGACACGAAATTCCTTGCTGAGTATTCTTACGTAAAATATCTTACATTTTCACCACAGTGAATGTAACAGAATCATGGGAGGGACTCGCAGTATTTTTACTAAATTCAAGTTCCAACGTTGATAATTGTTAGTACCTCCACTGTATCCCAGTTAACAATATTGTCGTCTGTTAGAACCATCTCTCATGCATTCACAAGAACAGTGTGTCGGCACCCGTAGCCACATTCCTTACAGCTGTCGTTCTCTTGCCTGTGACTTGGAGTAGTAATGCGCTTGCCTTTCCTCCATCAAAGATAACCGAAGACTACGCTCCATTAGCTATCGCATTTATACGGCATAAACATAAATGCTATTATAAACGAACTATATTTTGTATTTATTCATCAATACTATTTCCAGGTTTTTAATTTCTATTTTAGTTTTGTTTAGTTCTACCGGAGAAATTGGTCTTAAAAAAATTCGACTCAGTCAGAATCGGTATCAAATATTAATAAAATAAAACACTACTAACTATATTCAGCCGTCTTTCAATTACTCGATCTACTCAATGAACACGTGTTTCTAGAAATAGTAGAAGCAACCATGGCACGTCATTTTCTGACTTATTCTAGTTCTCGAGTACAGTTAATTTATTACTGCAATATTAATATAAATATAAAATAATTATTTACAGATTGGCGAAGCGACTCTTATCGATACAGTTAATGCCGAAATATTGGATTTATATTTATCAAAGTTGTGGGCTTTAAAATACGCTGTTGAAGCAGCATGCACAATTTTGAAAGTGGATCAAATAATAATGGCAAAAAGGGCTGGAGGACCTAAAGGACGTACGGGAGGTGGTATTAGCGATGATGAATCATAATTACAAAAATGTTAATTTTTACTTATCAATTCTTAAATTCAATAGCATTAATATTCTAATTTCGATCTATGTCAGCGATTTTTATTATAATAATTTAATTATTCGAGAATTAACAAGCTACAGTTGTATGACATTTGCGCTATAATGGAAACATTACTAACGATTATTATACACTTTTGTATTTTCATGCAAAATATACGTATTGTGACAGCAATGAAGGAATGGTTGGTTGAAGCAAAGAATTTACCTAGTCAAGAACTTACAAACCATAATTTTATTCATGCCTTTCTATCTGTTGTGACGTGGCAAGATATTTTCCAGTCACAAGAGGGTTTGCGGACGGAGCGAGGAGTCCCTCTGACAATTACTAAAATTGTGATGTTTTGTTGTTCTAAAATTTCAAAAATTGTTGCGGTAGACCTCTGCAGAGGAGCGACGCGTAATTCTAATCGTCTCTAGGATTAAGTGACGCACCCCAGTCCCGAAATGGGGGCTCTGCTGCCATCGGCCGTCGGCTGCTCTAATTAGGCGGCCTAGTGACACTATTTGAATAGCGAGATATTAAGACAGAACGCCAAGATCAAGTTCCTTCAGGCCCACCAAGAGGACCATGGCATTGGCGAAGATCTTACGGCCGGACGGACATTGCCAGAGGGACCGTCGTCGACGCCGCAGCTACCTTCCGGCGTCCCGTCCTGCGCGTTCCGTGTCGTTCCGTCCAGGATTTCTTCGACCGCACCCGAAGAGGCGTCTTACCGCCTGAATTTTCAGAAGGGCCCCGTACCAACCCGGAGGGAGTCTTTAGTGTAGGGGCCTCAACGACGAAGTCATTACAGGAGAGCCCTAACCAGCCCAGAGAGCCTTGTCGTGACCGCTAAAGTTTTCCAACTCCTCGTGCCATGAGTCGATTTTTCCAGCCGATTTCCGTCGATTCCCGTCAATTCGCCGACGACTCTCGATCGTTTGCCGACTGATTTCCGAACGATTTATGTCGCCCTCCGTGGAATTTCTGATTAATCCCTTGCGTAGCTCCGAGGACTTCCGGAATTATAAATTGTTATCATATGTTACGCCGCTTTTTTCAGAGATCCCCAGCCATTGGTTTTGTACCGGCCGCGTGCGAATATCGTTCCGATCCCGGACATGTTAAGTCCCTTATAATTCATAAGTCCGTTTGCGCATTTACCGTAGGCACTGGGCCCTTACCGAGGACCTTGGGGGGGCAACGACGTCCTCTCACTAGGGCGTTGTGCCTTTTTCGGACTTCTACCGTGGAGCCCGAGTTTTGATTGCGTACAACCTTTATTCTTTTATCCCGCTTTTAATTAATTAACGTTACTGTTCCGTACCTGGACCCTCACTCCGAGCATGGTGTAATTAAGTGTTGGGGCGCGCTCTCGTACACTCCGTTTTCATTAGATTTGATAATAAATATCTCGAAGGGATTGTTTACCATATGTGTTTGGTACATTTTTTTTCAATAATTGCTCTCGTCCCGCGGATTTCAAAAGTGACTCCTCCTCGTACCATTTTTCGTGCCGAACCCTCCACCTCTGCCGTGCCGTGAAGAGTGTTACGTGGCGACTGAGTGGCTATCGAGGCCGGGGAAATTTTGCAGATTCCTCTGAGCGGTATAGTGTTCGTAGAGGAAATAACTCGTACGCACGCATAACCAGTTTATGATTTGAGAAATATGGAGACGATAACCCAGAGCGGCTAGGTCAACCTCCTTAGTGGGATTGATAGGTTTTGGTCCTCAAAGGGTGGTTGGAAAGTTGCAATGAAGACTCAGGAGGGGTTATATGGTATCGTGAGAATTAAGTCGTCGTTTTATATTGAATCAAATAGTTCTATTTGTGATGCAAGGGGTACAGTTTCCATGGAGGTAAGGTGCGCAAAAGATATGCTGCGCTAAGCGGATCGTCACGAAACGAAACAAGAAGGAGGCCGCGCTTGCGGAAGTGTAACGATATATGTCCGCGTATCAATTGCGAAATGCTGACGCCAGATTCTTCGCTAGCAAGTTGCGCTTTGCTTTTCTCAGCAAGGGCAACTAATGAGTTGCGATATATATTGTAAGGAGTTAGAATTTGGAGGTCGTTACCGTTAGGTGAATACCAATTTCTATTGTGGGTTAGTAATTTGGAATAGGGTTCGAAAGAGAGTGATGAAAGAGAAAGAGTGGGAGGGTGGAGCTCTTTAAAGAGAACCTGTACCTTAACTTTGCAGAGACCTTTACTTTCGGTGACGTCTCTTCTATGTCCTGCCAGTTGCGATAAACTGCACGTGAACGCCTTCAAACCAGGGCATGTCCTAGGACTGGAGCTTCCTAAGATTCTCCCGCTGATCCGGAATTCGCAGCGCCGTCGTTCTTCTCACTCTTGGCTCGTGGATGTCGGAGAACCGAAAAGCACAATTGTTACTTACAGTAACAGGTCAGCTCTGCAGAGAACCCCAGCCATACAGAGTGTGGACTAACTGACTGGGAGGTCGGTTTTAGTAGAAGGGTGGCTAACAGACCGAGTCAGATTGGCGACATGCTCTTTTTCGGTGCCGTTTTAATACGAGATCTTATCCTTGAGATGCCCGTGAGGACAGGGTCCAATTTCCTTGTTTTTGGATTTTGTTGTTAGGGACTTGACCGAACGTGATCAGGAAGTCACTATGTTGACAGATGAGTAGGCCCCGTGTTTTGGTCCAGAGTGCAGTTCGGTGTGCAAGGCTTGCGAATACGCCAAAACATTCCTCGATAATTACTCCACTCGTTATTTTTCTGGGTTAATCAGATGCTACTATAGTTGCTTTGTATTCGATATTTATCTTCCAGTAACTGACTCATACTTAATGTAATGCGCGCCTCATTATTTTGAGAAAATAGGGTAGTCTCGTAACAAGGGCGTAATATTTCGCAGTAAGATGTTCACATTTTGCGAGACAGTACATTATGTGTTTAAGAATTTAATAATTTGTAATACAAATTGTTTTAATAAAAACCTGTTTAATAATTATGGTAAATGACCTGTAAGTGACACTATGTTTATTAAAATTCGACTTTCGTCGAGTTATCTCGTTTTTTAAGATAGTGCACGTTAAATATCAGCGCCATTTTTTACTTTCCTTTTGTATTCAATTCGTAAAAAAAAAACTCAATTTTCGTTATTGATGAAGAGTGAAGAGCAAGAAGTTTGACCCTCATAAAGACCTTTTTCTGTTAAGTGGCAATAAAACTTTTAAATTACAACGTGAACATTTAAGTGAAGATATGGGCATGAAGAAGCTGCACTCAATATAGACACACTGAATAGGTAGACGGATGTTTCATTTGTGTATTCGAGAATTGTGTGAATTTAAGAAACTTCCATGAGTTCTTGTGTCATTTTCGACTTCTTATATGATTTCGATTCAGAATTGAACAACTGACAAGAGACTGCACGTGATTAGACTCTCATAATTCGATATGCATTTAAGGTGAAGAGAAAAATTTAATAGACGTCGCTAAAAAAGATTTTTCTTATAACCTACGTTAGCGACGATCAATTTGTATTGACAGCTGTGTCAAATTATATTGGATATTCTACTAAATTCTTGTTTGAATAACTTCGATGGATGAAATCACAGCCTCTAGAATACATAACTTTCCCTACGGAGCCAGATTTTTAAATTATTCATCAGAAAAAATATATAAATAACAAATATACGTACTGGCAGCCCGCGAATCTGTGGCGCTTCAACATGGCCTGTGTCGTTACTCGTTCAACGTTTATGGCACTATTACACACAACCACTAATGAAAATTAAAAGAAAAGATCGCGCAGGGAAAATGATACACTAAGCTTCACAGCATATTACTGGGAACTACCGTTAAATAACCCAACTTATCATTTCTGGGTGCGACCATGCTAGTTGTCAACGAGGACATTTCCGTTAGAACCAATTTCAGCGAATTTCCGCCACCAGCGCTAGTTGTATTTCGTGACGTCATGCATTGTAGAAAATGCGCAGTGGATTATTGGCAGAAACAGCCAGCATGGCCGTACTTATCATAGAATTTGTCATTAGATATTGTTACGTAGGCACCCTCCGTACCCTAACCTAAGGAAAAACCCATTTTCCTATCACTGGGAGCTAGCCATGGAAATCCGAGTACGGAAACGCGATTAGGAAACTTGCAAAAGGATTCAGCACTAAATCACCTGACACGACAAGTTCATCGGCCAAGACGAGTCCAAAAGTCATCGATCGACCCGGGGCGAAAAACCTGATGACTACACAACGCGTCAGTACGACAAAGGAGTGCCACCCTCAGTTGGACTCAAGGACCTCCCATCAATTCGAACACCCTGCCAATAAAACCAGCCTTCAGGCAATGTAGTTAATTAGTCCAGTTAGTCTGTTCAAGATAGTCAACGTCGACGTCCGTCGACAAACTCGAGTAGAGCTCTTGGTCTTCGGTACTCCGTTCCTATCGAGTCAGAGACCGAGACCGCTGGGCTCCCTGTCAAAGACCATTTATTCTGCGAGCTGCAGTAGTCCCATCCAGTACTCCAGCGATCCCAGCACACCGAGTCGAGAACAGACGGCGGCACTGCGACTTCCGTTGGACGGGAGGCTTCTAGGAGACCTCCAACCCTAGGGCACGCTACGGGACGAAGGTGTCCACGCGCAGTCATCCGGCTGGGTCGACCAAAGGAGATTGTCACCGAATTCGGCACTGATCAAGTCAGGTAGAGGATCCATCGCAAACTCGACTCATCTTCATTCCATTCTAGTTTACTTCTGAACCCCTCATCTGCGATCAAACCGAATTCTAACCGTTAGTGCGATTTCCATACCTTGCTCTGATTAACCGGATAGATTAAGATTTCATTAACTTCCTTCGAACAGCTGAGTTCGAAATCTCAGCATTGCGAGATAGATTAGAGTCACGTGTAGACCGCCATTAAACAGCAAAGAATTCCCACGTCACCACTCCGGCGTTCAGTAACCTACCGCCGTTAAAGCGCGCTATCACGACACTCAAACCGCCGCGACGCGGAAGTATAATGACCCAGAGAAAATTAGGTCAAGGCACCTCGGGTGCCCCTCCGAGTTGATTGTAAATTAAACCTCATGGACCAATAAACCCCCTTTTCAGTCCTCACTTCCCTAGATCCCACCAGAGGAATTGATCCAGCCGCTCGGATCAATCTTCTCACAATATTAGAATACTCGTTACGCGCAAAATTCAGGTAGTCCCTACTCGAATCTCCCCGGCCTCGCATCCGCTCGGCCGCCACATAACAATATAATACGTATGTACTGCAACGCGTTTTCCTAAAACTGGGGGCGCGCTGGCAAACGGGAGGAAGGATCGGGGTCCGCAGGTGGATCGCCTCTCCGCGAGGTCGGCCGGAGGGAGTTCACCCGACAGTCGCAGGGCCGTTTTTATTTCTATGAGGGCACCAGGCGCGAGAAGCGCGCCGCGGCCCGCGGATTCCCGGTAAGGGCACGGCCGACGCCGCAGGACGGAGAACGAACCCGATCACCGGCTACTCAGCCTCGTGGAAGTTCTCGCGACTTTCCGCTGCACGGTAGAGGCGGGGGGTTCGTGGTCCCTACAACGCGAAGGGTACTGGGAGAACAGACCGTAAAAAGAAAGGACACGATAACCAAATTTTTAGTGAGACGGCACGGTAGTTCTTCATTCGCGCTCTCGCTATCACAATTCGGAGACAGTACATACGGTACGCAAGACATCGGACTTCTGGATCCCGCCGGCACGCTACTTTAAGACGGGAACCTCATGGTTCCACGGGACGGACGGCAACGCCAGCCCTCCAGGGCACAACGCCCACTCGGACTCCGCTCGGTCCACGGCCCGCCAATTCCGGCTCCGGGAGCGACGAGTCCTATTGAAAATCTCGGTCCACGGCCCGCCAATTCCGGCTCCGGGAGCAACGATTCATATTCAAAAGCCGCGGGATCACGCTCACGGGACACACATATATCGCAAGAGAACTCACCGCGACGAAATCACCGATTTTCTAATTACGATGTTTCCGGCGCACGCGGCCGAAACATGGCGGACGAGGGGTCGCGTGTCGAGGAGGATACAAGTCATCATTAGTTAAAATTGTAGCGGAAACGAATCTTTACTGAACCCCATCGTGGGTTTGCTCACCAAGTCAGTGGCAATCCAACCACGGGACGAGAGCAGGGCGTCGGCGGCGCTTGATGGATGGTGCGTGCGGGGTGGGGTGGTGGTGGCAGGGACGACGATGCGCGCCTCTCGCGCTCTTAGAGGCAGGCCCGTCGTTGATGGTGGGTCCGTCGGGGCCCTCGGCGCGTCGCCCTCTCCATGGGCGGCCGCCTGGAATTTTCTTCCGGGGTTCCCCGGTCCACCCGGGCAGACCTTCGCAAGCCCGGATCTCTCGGCGGCGACCGGTCGGGCTCCTGACCCGGAAGTCTGGCGTCCTGGGCGCCGGGCAATTAAGGGTCCGCCCCTTTGTGCCCGCCCCCTGTCGCCGTGACTTGGCCGCGAGCGGGCGTTCCCAGGACGCGGCATCCGTCCGCCGCCGTGCCGATCGGGACCGGGGAAAATAGCCAGGCCCCGTCCCCCAGCCCGGCTCCTGCCCGAGTATGTCCGGGTGAGTCCTGTGACTCCTGCGGGCGGCCCACCTTTAGCCGCCAGGGCTAACCAAGGGTCCGCCCCCGCAGGCAGGGCTGCCAGGGTGGCGAAGACGGGGTCGGGCGGCCCCCCTCATAGGGCCCGACGTTCGATCCGTCCTCTTCGGGCAGGTACGCCTCTGCACAGACGTCGTCTTCCTTCTCGACGCGGCTCTCGTAGCGGCGAGCGACTACGAAGCCGCGACCTCTACGAGGTCGACGCTGTTGTCGTTCCTGTTGCTAAGTGGGTTAGCGTAACTACAATCCTTTCCCGAATATTCGCTGGAATATTCTTCGAATATTCCAGGCAATATTCGAGATCACAAAATTCACGTTTGATTTTCCTATAGAAAAAGAAAATTATCCTTCAGAAAGGGTGGAAATGCGTATCCCGACCGGCGCCTCTCGGGGATTCGCTAAGAACAATACGGCGATTCCTGCAAGTCTCGAGGTACCGGCCCGAAGGCCAACCGCGCCTAAACCATTGGTTTCTAGCGGCACCCCGAAGGGTATACGTAATCTTACGTCACTACCGCCCCCACTATCAGGGGGGTTGTCCCATGACGGACCTGGAAAAATCCGAATGCTCTGGACCGCTCGACAAACCCTGGGGAGGCGCTAGCTGGGTCGGGGCCTCCGCGACGCACTCCCCGAAGGGAGGCCGCTTGACCCCGCTCGTTGCCCGCGGGGAACCAACGTGGAGGTCTCTCCCCTGCACCCGCGTGGTGCGAGCATCCGTGCAAGGCGCCAGCTGAGACGTAATGCTCCAGCGTGGTTTGACGAGCTTCCCAAGCTAGGTCAGGTGGGAACCCGATCCATCGGCCGAGTTGACCCGGCAAATATCGGATCGGTTATCCCACCTATCGGCCCGTACTAGCTCGCCGGCCTTCTTATTACGGCCGGTAGGGCCGGCCCCCAACCCGCACCCGGATAAACCGAGGACACGGGACGGGTTACCCGGAGCACCTCCAGCCGTCCGGTCGAGAAGTATTCCCATGATGAGGGCCACCTTTACGGCGATTCCTGCAGTCTTCAATTAAATCTGTAAAACGACTTAATATATATTAAATTATTGAATGGGTCGGTGCTAGGTTCCCCCGCAAATCGGGGACCGCCGGGCCAGAGATCGCTCCAGCATCCCGAACAAAGGCTGAAAGGCTCTCACAAATCCAGGTGACGGGTGACCCAAAATCTACCCCGTCACAACTCCTAGCATATGATAATTTTAGTGCACGCCAAATAAAATTTTTTTAAAATTTAGTTTCTACTTCTTTTATTTGTGTCGATGTAGTTTTTATTATTTGTCTTCGGTTTGGGGAAGCAGAAAATCTTGTACATACAACATACGTGAAACCAAATGTACTGTCACATTTGGCAACAAGATTTAAGCTGAGACTTTAATGGAATCTATGTATTCTAATATATTTGGCAAAAATTGTTGATTTGAGCTTCTGTACACCGAAAGTATCTTGAGGGGATTTCACTACTTTTTGTAAAACAAAAAAAAATAATGTCTCTTATTAATAATAAAATCGGCAAATGTATTTGACACATTCCTATCATTTCAAAATATAATTACTACAAACGTATAATTTGATTAAAAGTTACTAAGAATATGTATATTTCTCATACGCAGGGTACATAAATATATTCTTTTATATTGACATCCTCAACATTTTTAATGGCATTGGTACAAGGCTACCCTATTTTCTCAGAATAGAGAGGCGCGCATTACATTAAGTATGAGTCACATATCGGAAGATAAATGTCGAATCCAATGCAACGATAGTATCATCTGATTAACCCGGAAAAATAACAACGAGTGGAACAATCATCGAGGAATATTTTGGCTTATTTGCACGCTTTCCGCACCGAATTACACTCTCGACTAAAACGCGGAGCCTGCTCATCCGTGAACATAGGGACTTCGTGATCACGTCCGATCAAACCCCTAGCAACAAAATCTAATAACAAAGAAATGGGACCCTGTCCTCGCGAACATCTCAAGGATAAAATCTCGTGTTAAAACGGCACCGAAAAAGATAACGCCGCTAGTCCGAGGCGATCTGTCTACTACTTCTCTATTAAGACCGATCTCGCAGTCAGTCAGTCCACACTTTGTATGGCTGGAGTTCTCTGAAGAGCTGACCAAACTGTTAGTAACAGTTGTGTGTTTCGGTACTCCGACATCCACGAGCCAACAGTGAGAAGAACGACGGCGCTGCGAGTTTCGGATCAGCGGGAGAATCTTAGGTAGCTCCAGGCCTAGGACACGCCCCGGTTTGAAGGCGTTCACGTGCAGTTTATCGCAACTGGCAGGACATAGGAGAGACGTCACCGAAAGTAAAGGTCCCTGCAAAGTTAAGGTACAGGTCCTGTTTAAAGAGCTTCACCCTCCCACTCTTTCTCTTTTTTATCACTCTCTTTCGAACCCTATTCCAAATTACTAACCCCAAATAGAATTTGGTATTCATCTAACGGTAACGACCTCCAAATTCTAACTCCTCACAATATATATCGCAACTCATTAGTTGCCCTTGCTGAGAAAAGCAAAGCGCAACTTGCTAGCGAAGAATCTGGCGTCAGCATTCCGCAATTGATACGCGGACATATATCGTTATACTTCCGCAAACGCGGCCTCCAATGTTCTTGTCTCGTTTCGTGACGATCCGCTTAGCGCAGCATATCTTTTGCGCACCTTACCTCTTTGGAAACTGTACCCCTTGCATCGCAAATAGAACTATTTGAATCAATATAAAACGACGACTTAATTCTCACGAAACCATATAACCCCTCCTGAGTCTTCATTGCAACTTTCCAACCACCCTTTGAGGACCAAAACCTATCGATCCCACTAAGGAGGTTGACCTAGCCGCTCTGGGTTATCGTCTCCATATTTCTGAAATCATAAACTGGTTATGCGTGCGTACGAGTTAATTCTTCTACAATCACTATACCGCTTGGAAGAATCTGCAAAATTCCCTCGGCTTCGCTAGCCACTCGGCCGTCACGTAACAGCATAATATAATAATTTATCCGCCAATGATAATTTTGAAATTCTAGTATCAAATTTGGATGTAGCGACCACGAAAACCGTGAGGAACCTTGTTGACTGCCAGACCAGATTACCGCTAGGTTACGGCGGTAGGCGCCCCCTAACCGGCCAGGCACATCATAATAACACCTCCCCTTCGGGGTTCGGGTTCGCTACCTGGGCTCCGCTTCCGACAATCCATTGTGGGGTCATGCAAAAATATTACGTCATAATTAGTAGTTTCATTTCGGTCCCGCGTTACGCAGCAACGCGTCGCGCTAATGCGAGTCGTTCACTATTTTGGCGCCCTTGCCATCAAGTTATAGTTATGGCACATGGAATGCTCTTGCCATTAAGTTGTCGTACGGCACCATAAGAATGCTCTTGCCACCGAGCCAGTTATGGCACAAGGACCATGTCGCTATCCGACCGGGAGAGAGACCCCACGGCGCGGCTCCGCATCTCCCAATCTCGTGCGTGGACAAATGAGAGCAACGGGCTCAGCCCGACGCAAGTCACGCGACATACCGTGGAGGCTGAGTACATACGCACTCCTACTGCCTCCCGGTCCGCCGGCTAGTCCGCAGGGGACAGACAGCAACCCACGGCAGCCCCGACGGTATCGAGAACGGATGACCCCCCCCCCCCCCCCGAGCGGAGGACCAAATCACCCGGCCGGACCCGCACGCCACCTCACAATCCCTGAATTCGGGCACATTTAATGGTTATCTCACCGGAGTCTGTAGGGTTTCTTGCTTCTTCTCATTGATCTCCGCAGTCCTCCTTGAGGCCAGTCACCGTGATCTGCTCTTCATCTGATCAGAGGCGACTGCTCCAGTCAAGTAGCTCCCACTGTTGCTTCTTGGACTTCATGCTTCTTCGGTAGCACGCACTTTACTCCTTTTCGCACATATGCTCCCCCCGCACGATTGTTCCACACACACGAACGACTCGTTGCGACCGTACCGCACTACTCGAATGAAGCGCTGCGACTCACTCGGCATGAGTCGACTCGTTATCTTCGTTTCTCGCCACATATTCCCTTTTTCCGGCAATCCCGGTTAATCCCTCGGACAAGTGGCAACCTTACCTGAGGTGCGGGCTGTTGGCCAGACCCTTCGTTTGTTGTGGTTTTCCGGGGAAAACCACAATCGACGGGTAGAAATCATTCCGTCAGTAACAAACCTATTTTTATAAAAATCCAACCGTTTCTACATTTTTATCCGCCATATTAGGTCGGCTATTTTCAATTATTATATTCTGTTTGCTGAATAGGATTCCGCGACCTCGTAGATCTTGGATAAACCGTTTTCTTTTTCATAAAAAATGCAACAATTTTATAATTTCCTGTCCGTCCCTTTGAATTATGGAATTTTGTTATCAGATTTGAATTCATCAACCACGACTACCGTGAGAAACTCATTTTTTTTAATCTCACAATTTTTACATTTTTATCCGCCACATTGGATCTACCGTTTTAGATTTTAAAATTTTGTTTAGAGATTTGGAGTCAATGACCCTAAAGATCTTGAGAAAGAAAAATCTCAATTTTTAAATTTTGTATCCTCCATTTTGAGTTTCAAAATTCTGTTACCAAATTTGGATTCAATGGCCACGAATACCGTGAAAAACTTATTTTTATAAAAATTAAACCGTTTATATATTTTTATCCGCTATCTTGAATTTCAAAATTCTGTTACCAGATTTGGATTAAGCGGTTATAAAAACCACACTAAACCGTTTTTTATAATAATCCAATCATTTTGAAACTATATTCTTCGCCATATTCGATCCGCCATTTTGAATTTTGAAATTCGCCTTCTGTTGTTATATTTGAATTCAGCGATTCCAAAATCTCTACTTTAATCTTTTTTCTTGTAAAAATGAAATCAGGCTGAAATTTTTGTCCGCCATTTTGAATTTTGCAATTATATTATCTGACTTGGCTTCAGCGATCTGAAAAACATCGAGAAACCTTTTTTCTTTAAAAAAAAAACAATCATTTTAAAGCTGGGATGGGAATAGTTCCTTCTGCGCGAGGCGGTGTCGAATGTTGGCTGCCCAGAAACTATATGACAGTCCACCTGTCATATCTGTGCGAAAAAGTATTCTGTGGCTGCGGCAAAGACGATGATAATAACACAACCTCGATTCTGAGAGTGCTGAAAACTTTAAGATGCTACATCTTCACGTAGGTTATAGCGTTCGGAGTCGGGTAAATTTTAGAAAATTCCTGATTTTTTATTTGATTTTTTTTAACTGATCAGACGTTCCTTTCTTTTTGTATAGTAATGGAGAGAGTAGATTCCCATTTCCCCCACTCCTGAAATCTCGATGCTTGGCGTATAGAACTCTGTAGCGTCTCGCTCGAGCTCAAGCGCGCGGGGTGCGTTTCTCTCAGCACACAACGATGTGAGTTTCTTGTTCAATAATGTATTTGGCGCGAAACTCTACTGAGTTTTTTGGTAGGTTAGTAAAAATGCAGAATGAATTTTTGAAATCTTATCGAGAACTTGTGAAAACTTATGTGTATTTCAGTTAGGACTTGAATTTGTATTTAAAATTCAAGTAAACAATTTAATCAATTTCTGCAAAATTGGCTATTTCAAGTTATGTGTGCTGTTTGACTTTTTCGAGAGTTGATTCAGTCGATAGAACTGTATTGATGTATTATTTTGATCAGATCTTTTCTCATATGCTCATTTCTCTGGAAGTAATTAATTTTAAATGGAAATAGATTCAAAATCTATTTAAAATTGAGTATCCGAAATATTTTTTCTTTTCCTTATTTCAAATACGAAATAGAAAAGGGTATTTTACACTTTAGATACGCATTTCGAATAAATTCAATTAATAAAAGTTACCCAGATTTACGTTTATGAAAATCTCGCATAAAAAAGACTTGTTATATTAACGGGTGTCCATTTACATATTCATTTAATTATTTACGGGTGTTCATTTTTTCGAGGAATACGGAGAAAAGTGTAGAACGTAAATACATAAGAGCAGGTATATAGTACGAATGTGGCTGCATTGTAAATTTTCCTACGGTATTTCACTGTATAAATGTTAATAAACTATTTTTTTTAAGCTAAGATAATATTCTAACTTCTTTTCAGTGTGTTACGTCCCGCTGTAGTCTAGGAAAAAGTTAGATTTTTAATTTAGATTTTTAAATCGGGTTTCGAGGGAGCGAGCCCTGCACTAGGACGGAAGTAAGGTGCTGAACTGGCATTCCAGAGCTGCGCACGGGCTCGCCGGGGCCAAGTCCACGCGCCGTCGGAAGATCTCCGGGCGCGAAACCCCGCGTCAGCATTAGGTTCGTTCTCCTGGAGGCGCTACCGATCTCCAGGAATTTGAGGACGCTGCAAAAGATGGGCCCCACCTAGGAGGGCCTCTTGCCCCTACTCCTTGTCCATGAGGCCGTGGAATATCTGGAGCTCGGCCGGGAGCGCACTCTGTTTTAAAATTTTCAAGCGGCAATAAGTCTTGCATAAGCGACCACCTTTGACGTGCGACAAAAACTTTCTACAAGTGACCAAAGGATTCCGAAAAGAAAAAGGGGGACCAGGGAAGATAGTTGGCTCAAGAGCGCTAGACAAAGGAAAAAGCACACCAGAGGCCCAGCCACCGAGTAGTTCGGAGTCTCGACGCACCGACACAGAAGGTTAGCATTTCTGTATATTTGTATTTCAATCTGTCTTATTCTCGCGACCGAGCACCCCCTCCCCCCCTTTTTGATATCAGCTCCTCGGGCTGAGCAAAATTTTTTCGGGATCGATTCGTCGCGAGTCAGAGTTGAAATAGTGTTTTTCGGAGAGTGCCGACATTATACTAAATTCAATTTAATATGGATAGTATTATTCGGAAGTGAGTGACGATCAGAACCGATTAATCTGAATCTGGTAGTTTGCGGATAAACCCTTCTTTATTTCAAAGATTCTCGACCGGAGATTGAGTTTAAGTGATTGCCAAAATAGGTTCGGTCAAGTTAGCGAGTCCATCAAATCACCGAATTTATACGAATCCGTGCGATAACTTTACTCGCCCCCCCCCCCTTTTTTTTTCTTGTGTCAATTGTGAAATTTAAATTGATTGAAATATTATCGTATAAAATATTATTTAATGTGAATGTGCTTGGTTGAAATACTGATTTATACTGGTTGTTACCGAAACTGTGTATCTTGATGTTATCGTAGGTGAGACTTCCCGAACGACGTATGAATCGGGTGGAATATCCGGATGTCATATTATGTACTAGTGAATTTTGTATCTCAAGAATTTTGTTCTAATTGATCGAGGAAAAATCAATTTATTCACGACATTATTAAACTCCAATTTCAGTCAGTGGGATTCAGGTTAATTGTGTATGAACCTTCTAATTTCGAGTCCTCCCACTCTTATAATACATTCAAGTCATTGAGTGAATTGAAATCTGTCAAATCAGTGCTGTGGTTAAATTTACTATTTTACATACGACTCAGTTCGGTAACTCTCACCTGATTGTCCAATACTCTAATTATATTACAGTGTCATTCGTTTGATGTTCTCATGAGCAGATAATTTTTGTGTCACTTGTAGAAGTTTATTGTGTCACCCGTTGTCTGATTTTCCAACTACGTATATTATTTTGACAGTCATTGTTTAAAATTTCTCTTTGCATTTATTATTCAGTCATCTGGAATTAAAGGTGAAATTTCTTCTGTTTCGTAAATTTCGATCCTGCGTCTTAAGTATTATTTCATGATTAAATTTTATTCTGTCCGATTAAATTTTGAAAGCTGCTCTAAATGTCGTGTTGAATTAATTGAGATTTTTAATTTTTCCATTGTGGAATTCTGCGGAGTTAGCCCGTTTTGACCAAATTAGTTGAGTCTCGCGCAAGCCTGTAATTGTAATTCAGAAATATCGTATTGTGTCTCTGCGAATTAATATAAAATTCGATAGCGGAATGTAATTTTTCACGGATCCCGTATTTGGTATTGATCTGTCCACATTGTGTATTTTGTTGAATGTTATTATAGTTGGTCTTTCCTTCCTAATTTTAAGATCGTTACTTGACATGTCTCCTTGCAACTTATTTCAATCATTTATTCCCCGATCGTTCAATCCGTCTATGCGAACCTGGATTCCAGAGGAAGTTTTCTAAGTCCCATTTTATTTTTATTTGATAATTGTTTCGCACCGAAGTCATACCCCTTTGCAATTCGATGTCTATTCTCTACTTTTATCCTTTGAAATCTTGTGTTTAATTTCGACTTTTAGCTTTTGCGATTTGATACTTATTCTCACTTTGGAAATTTGATATTAAGAATTTACTTTCGCGTTCACTCCCGCAATTTGATATTAAACCCTATTCTTAACATTTACTCTTGAACCGTGACATAAAATTTTACCCTTAACTTCAATTCTCAAATTTTGGCATTAACCTTTGTTCTTGAACTTTATCGCTGGATTTTATTTTAATANTTATTTTTTTTAGGAAATTCATTCTGCCCCTCAGGTAATTCATATTCCGCCCTACTCCCACCGCTAGTACGCTGCGCGGCCGGAGAGGGCAGAGCGGACAGGAGGAAACCATCGACGGAGTTCAGTGTACCCTCTTGCTCGTGACTATTCTAATCTTTTCTGTGGCATAAACAATCATATCTAGTTTCGTATAGGTGGATCCTGTAAAACTGATTATTGTTGTTATTTACTGGTGAAATTGAGTTTTATTTGAGCATTCTGTAAAAGCAATATTTAGTTCGTATTTGTATTCACGTTAGTTCATACATTCAGTATTTGAGTACATATAAAGATTGCTGGGCATAAGTTAACCTCGACAACTCACTTGTTATATAGAGTAGATTTTCTTATTAAATGTAATAATAGCAACAATTTTCTTTTTACCACGTACGACTTGTCTGTAAACAGAACCTTGTTCTTTTGAACGATAATGGAGGTAGATAGAAGTATACAGTTGCAAAAACTAGCAAAAGATATGTCAGAAGATATACAGAGAGAGTTTTTGGATATAAAGAACTGGGAAGAACAGATGAAACGTGCAGAATCTGATATTCGAAACACTACTGGAGATTTTGTATGTGTATCTTGTAATTAAGTTTATTTGAATTTATTGACTTGTTTTTTTTTTGCGTATAGGAAGTCCCACCAATCAGAAGTAAAAAAATTAAAACAGATAAAAAGCCGAAGAAGATTAACACTACTGAAGTGAAACGCATAAAATCATTTGATTATGCAGCTTGGGAAAAGTTTAATGCTGTAAGTTCTGTTCCATGTCTAAGAGCTTGTGTTCATGATGCTAGAATTTGGTGCAAGGTTTTGGACCTGGAATGTTAAGTGCCTAAAGTTAAGTTGCATGTAATATCGTGCACGCTACAGTATTAGATATATGTGAAGTTTGTAACTAATATAGAAAAGTGGGATGAGATGCATTTTGTCACAGATCTTGAACTGAGATGTAGCATCGTGAACACGGGATCTGAGGACCAGTATCACTTGGGCAATTTCTTAGTTATGATTACTGAATCTCAGATTAATAAAATTTCGTGTTGCACCGATGAAAAATAGGTTAACTGAAGATTAATATCTACTATCAAATAACTATCTGAAGTCAGACAATTAACTTTAATCACACATTACGTAACCCTTGATTAATGATTTTAATTTGAATGTTGGTTCAATTAACTATGAGTATTATATTTTTTTTATCTATTTCGAATGCCATAATTTTTTTTTTTTAAATTAGGATAAAGCATGCAAAGAAGTTGATGAACAAGATGAATCTAATGAATCAGAAATAATTACACAAGAAGAATTGCAAAATAATTATGAAAATGCCATGAAGCATAAGCAGATAGGCAACATTTTCGTTAAACAACAGCAATGGAATGAGGCACATCAATGTTACACCAAGGCTTTAAAGTTCTATCCACATGAGGCAGTATTTTATGCAAATCGAGCACTATGTCATCTGAAAATGAACACGTAAATTTTTATTAAAAATTAAAAAAATTATATGTCGATAAATAAAAGTTATATAATGATGTTATTAAATAGATTACATTCTGCTGAAGAAGATTGTACTGCTGCTATACATTTGGATGAAACATACGTTAAAGCATACCATAGGCGTGCAACTGCAAGGATAGAATTAGGAAAATTTGAAGAAGCTAAATATGACGTGGAAAAAATATTGTCACTAGAGCCAAATAATAAAGAAGCTAAATCAATGCTTTCTACGATCGCTAAGAAGATTAAAAATGCAAAGGTAGTTATTACATTAATCAATGAATTTGTGAGATGATTTTAAAATGTTGCTATAAATTGTTTATTTTGTTGTGAAGCCAGTTATTATAGCAGATGATTCAGAAGCACCAATCGAGAAAAACATAGGTAAAAATGTATGGGATGAATTAACCATGCGATACAAAAAGAAGAATGTAAATAAATCACTACCAGTGATTGTATCACAAAATGACTCGATTGCTGCAGTGCAACATGCAGTACCTGAATTATTGTTAGTGCACAGGAGAAATGTTGCAGTTGTAAATCCAACTGTTAAACCACCTCATCAACGTTCAAAAGTAAGTTTTGTTTTCTTTATGTCATTTATATATTTTTTTCTACTAAAATGAATTAAAAATTAATTGAAATAGAAAATTGAATTGAAATAAATCTTCTTTTTAATAAGTATTCATTTCATTATTTTATTGTTAGATGCTTTTAAGGAGGATACCAGTGAGAGAGATAGATTTTGATGTATTGTCAAGTAAATGTGTGTCAAGGTGTAATGTGAAAAAAACATGCGTGCAGAAAATTAAACTTGATACATTAATAGAAGATCGTAAAGATGATATTACAAGCCGGGAAACATGTACTAGATTGACAGGTCTTGCTGATGATGATTATAAGGTTCCTCCAGTACCAAAAACTGCAATTCAATTTATTGTTGATTGGAAAGAGAATAAATATCCAGAATATCGATATAAATACTTACAGGTATTTATAGGTTATTCTTATTTTAATGATCTTTCAAATATAAACTGTTTTCTCTGTTAAAAAATCTTTAGCAAATACCTGCAGGCAACATACATTTAATATTCCAAGATTCTATGGATTCCGAAATATTCAGCGAGATCATAGAAATCTTGAAGACAGAATTCATAAAGAGATGTAAACCAGTGTTTGCATATTTAAAGGACTTAAGTCAACTTAAAAGATTTAGAACTCTTGTAATGTTTATGAGTCATGTTGACAAAGAAGGTATTTATAATTATACACTTGTATACATATACGTTTTATATGCATAGTATTTAATGTTTGTTTTACAGCATTAACTTCATTATTTTTATACTGCCACATCATGGAAGGTCGAAGGGGAGAAGAATTTGCAGAAGTAGAGGCAAAATATGGAAATTGAGACACTTGTATTGAGAAATGTTTTTGAAAAATAAATAATAGAGCAATAAGTTGCAAAAACTTGGAATAAAAGACATTTTGCTACAGCTGGTTGTTAAAAATGTCAGTTATCCTTGATGTTGATAAAACAAGTTCTGTCTGAGGTGGAAATCTCATTGCCTGTTTTATTTTAGGATCTTTGCAAAACAGAACATTTAATTAATTAAATATTTATTTGCTCATATTGGAGGGAAACACGTAACAATACGGAACTTCAAAAAATATGCCACTATTATTTTTATCTGGTTTCAAATGTTCCTATAAACATAATACGATATAGACATTAGTGCAAAACGTTCGCAGCATTTCTATCTAAAGTAACTACAGATTTAAAATTCTCAAGATGCTGAACAGATTAACTAGGACAGTAAAAAACAAGTTTACAACAACAGAGACATTTAGAGTGATGTACGGTGATTCCCTAGTGTCAGATTACTAAAAATAGTTGTTTAATGACAAACAGTGCTAGCTATCATTTTATAACCGAAGTTTCTCACGTTAAAAATAAATCATTATATAGTTAAATTAGTAAACATTGACTTCCTTATATAAACTAATAATTTTTTAATATTCTATCATAAGATAAATAAAACCACGTTTGGAATTAAACAAAGATAAATATCACATTTAGAACGTATTTTAGAAACAATAATAGGAGAGGAAGGTGTATCAAGTTTTTATGAAAAATTACTTTACTAAGGGTTGATCGATGATTATTTTCTGTAGGGTACAATTTCCTACGAAATTTGTTTTTAAGTATAATTTTCGTTTTATAAAGATTCATAAGTAGATTCTATGTTTTTATCAATAATATTTATATGATACACGAGCGAATAATATTGGTTTCTCGTCCGAAATCACTAATATAGAATCATTCAATTTCTGCTCATTAATATTAATTTTTTTTCTTACAAATTTGTTATTCAATATTTCAGTTTTCTTGCTGCATGTGTACAACATTATAAAATAAATAAGGAAGGGAAATTATCAAAAATACTTATTAAGTTATCATTTTCGCTTTCTGCAACATGGAAATCATGAAACTATATTAAGTGAAAATAACAACAAAATCATCATATAAATGCAATAAAGGGTAAAGAGAGCTGTACAAACATTAATAGTTATTGTATGATCATCTTCTCATTTATTAGAATGGAAAATAGTACAAGAGCAAGAATCATTGAAAAACAAGCATTACCTATCATTTTGATACAAATGCTGAATAATAAATATTTTGATGTAGGAAACAGAAACTGGTTATCACTATAATTAATTAGTTATGAAGATATACTACAATAATAAGGCGCTACATTTAGTTTTGCCAAAAAAAATCAAATATAACTTAAAAAATAGATTCATAGCTAAGCAACTTAAAAGACATATGGAATTATGCAGGGTTAATTATAATCTTATTAAATGCGAATTTTACAAATATTTCAATTTGGTATTTTCTTTCCAGTCGAGAGGTATATGATATGAACATGCGCAATATATATGTACATATAATCTGGCAACTGCAATCACCTTTAGTTTTATGAGTCCTCATTGACCAAGAATCTCTCTACAAATTAAACCTTTGTACTCGAGGACTTTGCCATTCCATTTACCAACAGTGGCTGACAGTCACCTCTCGAGTGCAAAGGGTTAATTATGTGCACCTCCTTCAACGCATTTGTTCCTTATTAAAATGCAGTCCAAAGTGACTTGAAGCTTACATTTCTACATTAGTGAAGTTTGGTGCAGGGTTATCAGATGTACAATACTTACCGTAGAGGTACGATCATTTCTATTTAGGTAAGATAAACGATACCTCTTGTATAATATTTATCGTGCGGCATATGATATTTAATGTACAGCATACCATAATGCTGCATTCAGTACAATATACGATAAATGTATATTAACTGTATAAAAGTATAGGTGTTTTCTATTTCCTTTCCTTATTTTCGTTTCGTTAGTACTGCATAATAGTTGCACTTAGTTTATCGCTTCAGAGAATACGTTGCAAATACAAATGCTTTATATAAAAAGAACAAAGCTAGTGGATGATATTGGAATTAGTGATATTTTAACAATTCAAGAAAATCATAAGATGTGCATTATTAATACATATACTATTAAATTGAATTCAAGTCATGTAACAATAACTATTGTTATCTATTTTATAATTTAAAAATATTTAGTTAGCAACTAAAGAATGTAAAGTAATGAGAATTCTTAAAAAATTCCACATATTATCATTTAACGTTAATGCCTAGATTCAGTTTCAAAAATTACCACTAATGAGCATATGTGCTTAACTCATTCACTGCCAGAAAAATTTAGAAGCTATTTTAATCATCTTAATACATACGCTTTCTACGAGATATCTCGTAGCTATCAGTGAATGCGTTAAAGTGTATGATAATTTCCTGTGGATGTACGATAATCTCTAGAGGGCGGTCCGATATTTTCGTGCGTGAGATCTACTAACCCTAGTTCGACGTTGCTTAGTACCGACGACATACTTTCAAAACACATGCGCTGAGCACCAGTAGTGTATGTATTGATATTTCCTGTAGATCCTTACCTTGCAAAGTTAGAAAACGAAAATAAGTAAATTATGTAAATCGAAATCATGCTTCGTCGTGATTAATATCAAAGAGTAAATCGCGACACCAGGTGGGAGTCCTTGGTCACCTCAAGATCTACTAATAATTTGCTATTCAGGTTTTCCTTCTTTCTTAACTGTTCCCAATCTTAAACATACTTCAACTTTATTTGTCTTTCTAATCTGAATAAATCTCCAGTTAGAACTTTATATTATTTTCCTAAAGCTAAACGCAAACATTTAAATCTACGATACAGTTGTGACCACTCGATATTCTGCAAAAACCAATCTGAAACATTATACATAGACATTATATAATCATTGTCTTGACGGTATAACTCAAGTATGCTATATCAAAGAGGATAACTCGATCCGCGTATTCTTTCTCCAGTGGGAATGCAAGGCCGTGACGTCACCGCGGACCTACTTCAATACGTTTAACGTAACTGGGCTGCTTTTGACTCAATTTCCGTAAATTTTTTAAACATTTTGAAAGTAATTGTCAGGAAAATAAATGTAATCTACTTTATGATTATAGGTAAATTAAGTGGTGGTTATATTGATACTAATGTACATTGGTTTAAAATACGGAAAAAATGAATTTCTGCTGAACATCTAGAGGTCTGTTGTTTTGATTTGTACGATGGAATTATTTCATTGAATCTCCAATAAAAAGGATGTACGAATTCATTATCGTCATTTACGTCTAAGGATATCCAATACTTTTCGAACAAAGTTTCAACATATGGTAGACAGATGAGTTTGTCATTCGTTTTTAATTTCATTATAAACTTAAATTGCAATGTAATATTATTATGTAACAGTCAGTAAAAACATTAGAATCTACATGTTCAAGAAGTTCTATTATTAAAATAAATTAGTGCAATGTCCAAACAGTATGTAATTTCATTTATTTGTGGGAAAATTATAGTAATTTTGAAACAATGTACATTCTAATGAAATAAATTATTCGACATATTCCGCAATAAATTGCGGAAAAAGCTTTTGGTTATCAAAAGGTGTTCTTAAAGATTAGAAAACGGGAAAATTTGTCGATCAATATCAACATATTATTTTGTAAATTAAGAGCAACAATGTGCATACATTATTTACATGTAAAAAGGTATAACAATGGAGACCTACATTTATGACAAAAGCACATATATGAACACAACAAATTCAGACATTATGCAGCAATTGGCTAAAAAATTTGAAAAAACAGTTAATTGAACTATCTTCTGCATTTTAAATTATTAATTAATTAATTAATTGCCTGCCATAATTTTAGCGAATAAATTAATTATTTGAATGTAATTATCATATTGCAACAATCTGTAAACAGATTATCTTTTTATTATAATTCTATTCTATTCAATTATAATTCAGTAATAAGCTGAATCCCTACATTATATGTTTTATAATTAATTATTCTCAATATATTAAATTATTAAGGTATTATTTTAATTTTTATAACACTTTTTTAAGTACAATTCCATCGCTCATAAAAAAGTGACTACAAATGAAACAATAAAACCAAAAATACCGTCATTTTTTCGCATGATAAACCGACTACTCATTAAGTTAATGAACCCACAGTCATAAAAAAAGATTTAAAAAATGATACCCTGGAAATTACTATATAATTTCAAAAAGATCGACGAAAATGAAATAAAATGTAGGCTGACTTCAAACTCGTCAAAAGTTGCATTTAGAGTATACTAGCTGCGTACTAAGTCCGCTCCCTGTTGTTTACGTCATGCGTTAAAAGTGGTAGAAAAAAAGAGTATACTAGTAGAGTAGAGTATACTAGTTGCGTACTAAGTCCGCTCCCTGTTATTTACGTGCATGCGTTAAAAGTGGCAGAAAAAAAGTTGTGACGATGAAACTTTCTCGCAACATTTTCCGCCATCTTGGAATTCCGACCAGTCGGTAGATTCGTTGGCACCGTCTAGATTTGTCAATTCTGAAAATATTAACAATCGTTTATTTTTATACATAATTAGATTTATCGCTTTTTCAAATGAGCATGGTGCAATGTAGTAACAGTCATACAGGAGCATTTGATTGGCTTCAACGAATATCGTACACTGGTATTCGTCGATGCTTTCCTCGTGTCCGTCTTGTCCTCTCCGGCCGCGCGGCATACTATCGGCGGGAGCAGCGCGGAATTTGAATTGTCCGAGGGGCAAAATGGATTTCCTTAAAAAAATAAATATTTATGAACAAAGATAATTAACGAAAATTATTGAAGTATTATTGTGGAGTGTCCCTGACCCACTTAACGTAATTTTTGTTAAATGATTATTTCTAAAATTTGTTAAAGAATATATTAAAACATGTTTTATTAAAAGTTAACAAGTTTCTTAGCGATTCAATTGTTCCATCCACTGAACCGAAGTTAGAATATTATCTTACCTGAAAAACAAATTGTTTAATAATACGTATACAGTGAAATGCCGTAGGAAAATTTACTTCGCATCCACTTTCGGACATAGAAGCGGAATCGTGATTTCATGTCTCTCATATATTTACGTTCTACACCATTCTTCGTATTCCTCGAATAAATGGACACCTGTAAATCATTAAATGAGCATGTAAATGAGCACCCGTATACATAACTTTCCTCATCCGAGTTTATTATAAACGCAAATCTGAGTAACATTTATGAACTGAATTCATTCGAAATAGGTATCCAAAACGTGAAACACCATTTTCTATTTCGTATTTGAAATGAAAACAATAAACTGTTTTGAATTTCCAATTTTAAAAAGATTTTGAATCTTTTTCCATTTGAAATTAAATACTTCCAGAGAAATGAGAATATTAGAAAAGAATCGATCAGAATGATATTTGTTCTATCAATTGAATTAACTCTCGAAAGAGTTAAACAACACGCATAACTCGAAATAGCCACTTTCGCAAAAGCTGATAAAATTAAATTTTTGACTTGCATTTTAAATACAAATACGAGTCACAAAATTACGTGTCCGAAAAAAGCATGAACAACGAAGGGTTAACATTACGAGTAGATGGCACAGTTTATTCGAGACGACAGTTCTCGTGGAGGAATTGATCCTCCATTCTCTCTGTCAATTACATGATCGCGGTCGTTGCAAAATGACAATCCACCTTGCGAGCCGCGCAAGGAAGGGGCGATAAGGCCCGAGGGTGGACGATTGCAAGCGAGAACGCCATCGGGAGGCATAAGATCCGCGAGAGTGCAAGGAAGAACGCAGTCCGGGGTAAAGAGAGAGAGTCTTCCTCGCCGGCGTGTAAACATTGATGCTAATCCGATTATTGGGAGCCGATGTCGAGACCCTCACAACAGGAGGTGGAACGCCCGAGACCGGAGTTTTGAGAGTGATAATCGAAGCACGAGGTCGTTTCGACCTGTAGGAGCAAACGAAAACGCCACGCCCCTCGAGCCCCAGTCGGCGGCCAAGCCGAGCCGGCCACGCCAACGCGAAACCGATATCTGGTCAGGGTCTGAAACCCGAACGTATAAGTCTGTCCCATGTTATTCGAAGTATAGCGCATCAAGTAGGCTATCTCACTCTGACACACGGCCTCCAGGGCGGATATAGAAAGACACTAGTATGCAGTCCCCTTACCGCACCGACCCTCCGTCCTCGTGCTTCCGCCGTGGTTGAGTGTCGACGGACTCGAACGCTTTTCGGATGACTCACCCCCCTCCTTCACTTTTCCCTCCTCGTGTCACGTTTGTCAGACAATTGATATAACAAAATATTTGCCATTTCAATTTACATTGGGGTGTTACTAGGCTGTTCGATCGTCGTGAAATGTACTGCAACTCTTTTGCGTATATTTATAATATAATATTGTGCGCGACAAATATAATATTGCAAAAATGTCAATTCGTTCCGCAATGTAAAATTTTCTCTCCAATTATGTTTGAATATTTTACTGACGTAAGTTTAATGTGTTCATGTAATCAAATTTGAGAAGTAACGAGAAATCCTGTGGTTTTCTCATTGCTTCATAAACTTAATTTTTATATTAAGGTTTTCCAGCGTTATTCGTTCAATTTGTGCATATTTCAATCTTTTGACTACATTTCACAGTAATGTATTTGAGGTCAGGTTGAGAAAAATTAAACCATCTATTTTCGAGCAATTGATTTCCTTTTCAGTGTATTGGTCGGGGCGAAGCGGGAAAAGATGGTCAGAAACTACGTTAAGAAGATTGGTCACCGAGTGTATAAAAATGACACCTAAGAAATCTTTCAGATTGCACTCAAGCGAGCAAAACGGGACCAAATAACTTTGACAGATACTAAAGAAATTTATAAAGTTTCATATTGACTGCTTATTTTTAAGGAGAATAAAATGTATTTTAAGACATTAACAAAGACTTGGATTTATGTTTTGTTTCCTGAATTTCTAGATTTATATTGTTTTACTTCTGCATGGGAAAAAAAAAAGTAAATTCAACTCATTTACTAAGTTAAATATGGCGAACTCAATAAGCGAGTTGGCAACATACATTTAGTTCAAAATCGCATTTTGTAGTTGAATCAACTCGAAACTTGACTGAAACAGAATTTATAGCGCCAAATCTAAATTGAGTCAACTGGTTTATTGAGTTCGCCATATTTCTCAGAAAATTAGATGAATTTACTCTCCTTTTTCTTTGCAGCATGAGTTAGTAAAAAATACGAGAAAACATATGTTTGATGAGGGTTGCACATGGTGTTCCTAATAGCACATTGTATATTCGATTTTAAAAATACTCGAAGACACAACATTTTCTTTTCATTCGTAATGTGGTTTGTCGGAAACGGAGGAATTTTTCTTTATTTAAGGATATGCGTTTGGGAAAAGAAGGTCGATTCTTTATTAATTTTTATTTGCATGATGCTAGGTTGCTTTACATAGTATTTATTTGAGGCCCTGAAAAGGGCCTTATCGTCAATCCATAATAGTCCATCCATAATAGTCCATCCAGAATCCGTCCCTGTCAACCACTTGATTTAATCGATACAGAATCGAATCGATTAAATTTTCGATTGAATTTTTAAAAACTCCGGACTTTGTCGTAGCTTTTCCCAGACGTTTTTCGTGTGGTCGATCAACGCTGCTTTCGTCCTTTCCCTCGCCGGGACCTACAATCGGGTCATCTCGGACCACACGTTTTCGTTCGACGTTCTCTTTTGCTCCTATGGGTAGCAAAGGCCACGAGCTTTCACTACCACTCTCAAAACTCCGGTCTCGGGCCTTCCACCCCCTTCTGTGAGGGTCTCGATGTCGGTTTCCCGATTAGCGGATTATTGTGAATGTTTTCACGCCGCCGTAGAAGACTCTTTCTACCCCGGGCTACGGCCTCGTCCCTTCCGGGGCGGCGTTCTTCCTTCCTTTCTCGCGGGTCTTATGCCTCCCAACGGCGTTCTCGGTTGGACTCGTTCACCCGCCAGCCTTATCGCTCCTTCCTTCCGTAGCGCACAAGGTGGGTTGTCATTTTTCGACGACCGCAATCAAGTAATTGACAGAGGGAAAGGAGGATCGATTCCCAAGCGAAAACTGTCGTCCCGAATAAACTATGTCATCTACTCGTAACTTTAACCTTTCGTCGTCCCTGCTTTATTAAGACAGGCAAATTGATAAACCACGTATAAGCTGAAAAATGATAAATTTACGGAGTTCCGTGGTTTAAAATAAAACAACTTGAAGGCATGGACATTAAAGCAAAATGATATAAAGAGAAATTTTGCAAATAGCATAAACTAAAATAAGCACAGTAAACAGAGGGATAAGAAATAAAATTCTGTACTTCCGAAGGAATTCACATTCTTGCAAAATGATATTATACGGCAAGTTGCAGTATATTTCGCGACGGTCGAACAGTCCCAAAACAGCCGAAAGTAAATATGAATGGCAACTATTTGGTTACATCAATTATCTGACAAGCGTAACACATGGAGGGAAAAGGGAAGGAGGGGGGTGAGTCATCCGAAAATCGTTCGAGTCTGTCGACACTCAACCTCGGTGGTAGCACGAGGACGGAGGGTCGGTGCGGTAAGGGGACTGCATACTAGTGTCTTTCTATATCCGCCCTGGAGGCCGTGTGTCAGAGTGAGATAGCCTACTTGATGCGCTATACTTCGAATAACATGGGACAGACTTATACGTTCGGGTTTCAGACCCTGACCAGATATCGGTTTCGCGTTGGCGTGGCCGGCTCGGCTTGGCCGCCGACTGGGGCTCGAGGGGCGTGGCGTTTTCGTTTGCTCCTACAGGTCGAAACGACCTCGTGCTTCGATTATCACTCTCAAAACTCCGGTCTCGGGCGTTCCACCTCCTGTTGTGAGGGTCTCGACATCGGCTCCCAATAATCGGATTAGCATCAATGTTTACACGCCGGCGAGGAAGACTCTCTCTCTTTACCCCGGACTGCGTTCTTCCTTGCACTCTCGCGGATCTTATGCCTCCCGATGGCGTTCTCGCTTGCAATCGTCCACCCTCGGGCCTTATCGCCCCTTCCTTGCGCGGCTCGCAAGGTGGATTGTCATTTTGCAACGACCGCGATCATGTAATTGACAGAGAGAATGGAGGATCAATTCCTCCACGAGAACTGTCGTCTCGAATAAACTGTGCCATCTACTCGTAATGTTAACCCTTCGTTGTTCATGCTTTTTTCGGACACGTAATTTTGTGACTCGTATTTGTATTTAAAATGCAAGTCAAAAATTTAATTTTATCAGCTTTTGCGAAAGTGGCTATTTCGAGTTATGCGTGTTGTTTAACTCTTTCGAGAGTTAATTCAATTGATAGAACAAATATCATTCTGATCGATTCTTTTCTAATATTCTCATTTCTCTGGAAGTATTTAATTTCAAATGGAAAAAGATTCAAAATCTTTTTAAAATTGGAAATTCAAAACAGTTTATTGTTTTCATTTCAAATACGAAATAGAAAATGGTGTTTCACGTTTTGGATACCTATTTCGAATGAATTCAGTTCATAAATGTTACTCAGATTTGCGTTTATAATAAACTCGGATGAGGAAAGTTATGTATACGGGTGCTCATTTACATGCTCATTTAATGATTTACAGGTGTCCATTTATTCGAGGAATACGAAGAATGGTGTAGAACGTAAATATATGAGAGACATGAAATCACGATTCCGCTTCTATGTCCGAAAGTGGATGCGAAGTAAATTTTCCTACGGCATTTCACTGTATACGTATTATTAAACAATTTGTTTTTCAGGTAAGATAATATTCTAACTTCGGTTCAGTGGATGGAACAATTGAATCGATAAGAAACTTGTTAACTTTTAATAAAACATGTTTTAATATATTCTTTAAATAATCATTTGACAAAAACTACGTTAAGTGGGTCAGGGACACTCCACAATAATACGTATATAAGTTTCATTAATTATTTTTGTTTACAAATAATTATTTTCTTTTGGAAATCCATTCTGCCCCTCGAGCGATTGAAATCCCGCGCTGCTCCCGCCGCTAGTACGCCGCGCGGCCGGAGAGGGCATTACGGACAGGATGAAACCGTCGACGAACGTCAGTGTATATACAACATCAGCGCGTTTATTACGTATTTTTGATGGGAGCCCTCACTTCTCGGACTTTCGTCTCATGTGGGTTTATTCGCCGAATTACGTATTCGCTGTATGAAACAACGAGATCACTAGCACTTCCGGTGTAGTAATATTGCTAAAAAATAAAGATATATACCTTGTAAATCGAAAATTGTTGAGAGGTAGTGGGTTATAGGCAGGAAAGGCGGGAAGACGGATAGCCGTTGAAAGTAAAGTAAAGACAAGGATTCGAGTGTAGCTATATTTTTTAAATACGTATTACATTCATATTTAAATGTATTATAATTAGTATAGGAGTTCAACAATATAATTTTCTTATCATATCATGTAAGCATGAATTATTTAACCGTTTTCAATGTTTAATAATGTAATATAACCTCGCAATAATAGAAACTAACTTATACATACTAGTAAATTCTCTTTCTTCTAACGAAAATGGGGCTGAAGCATCACGTAATTCTCATCTTCTTGGAAGATGGCGTTCACGGTGCTTATTTTTCTATCTTTTCTTGTACGCTTCACCATTTCTCTAAAAAAATTGTGTCGCACCAGTTCATATGAATGGTCTCGCATTTTCACCACAAAAAACGTTTAGTAATACCGTAAGCTGCTCGTCACATTTTCGCTCAATTTGCTTTACGTAATAGACCCCCAGGGGACTGACACCCGCATGTTATTCTTCGAGACTAATGTTTGCAGCGACCTTTGGATCTACTATACCGGAAGTATGAACTTGCAAATTTACCGCCATAAATTTAAATTGAATAAAATTAAAAAAACTGTTATTTAAGAAAAAATGTTCTAATACTACTGTAAATTTTGCAGTTAATAAGGTTAGGTTAGTTATTAGCCGCAAATCTCCCAGTTATAATAATTTCTTTAAAATTCTTAATGTATAATTTAGTTATAATCATTTCTTATTGATGATAAATTATAAGTTAATTCAGTATGATTTGAAATCATTATTTTCAGATATATCGGGTTCGTAATGTGAACAAATATGAATAATAATGGGATAAATTAACATTTTTTTTTTATAATAATCTATGAGTTTCAAAGAAACATAACCCATAATAACGTCATCTACATTCTACTTACTAAGTTACATATATCTATATGTGTACATAAATATACCTCCCTACAGTGTTTTGTTGTATTTCTATTCTAGGATAACTTCGAATTTATAGCAACTTTAAAATGTATTTATACAGTCAATACGTTGTTGAGAACGAAATGTGAACTGATTTTCCATCTTTTGTAATAAAGAACGCATCGAATTTCCTAGATTTCTTTCGTACAGAAATAAAAACATACACTTTTCTCAGAAATTATTTATTGCCAAAGTTTTTTACATTCTCTATTATTACAGCTATTTCCACTATTACCCACACAGAACATATACCTATTATATACGTATATTGACTATCTACAGATATCCATAAGATATCTGTAAGATGTATAAAATAGGGCTAAATGACCGTCTAATATACGTATATTGTACGTAATTGAAATATCTATATGCGGCGTAATAAGATCTAATGTACATAAAATATAATATCTATTTTACGTATATCAAAACTCAGGTTAATGTTGTAACATATTGGACAAATTATGGGCATGTCATTATGTGTCTGTGGGACTGTCAGTATTCTTATATATTTTTATTCTGAAGGGAGGACATCTTTATTTATTGCTTGGTGTGGGTGGTGTGTGTGTTGGCTCGATTATCGTTTCTCCCCTTCCCTCGTCTCCGGGTTGAGGACAGTCTTTCGCCGATGCAGAGCCGGAGTATCGGCATCTGAAACAGTTAATCAGAATGGTATTAAAACTTAAACATCAAGAACGGTATTGGGTCTTATATTCAAACGAACTATTATACGTGCCACTTGCGGGAAAGCCACACGAGCGCCATGCGCCATCTACTGGACTCTGTCGAAACTACCAGTGGCAACCGTCAAGAGGAACAACAATAGACAATGGTTTCAGAGGATGAAAAATACAATACTGAAACTAAAAATAAGCAGGTAGTGGATAAAAAATACGATGCTAATGACAATAATGATAAGTTTATAGCAAAAAGAGACTTACCCCCAACATTCTCGTGCAACTAATCAGAATCTTCTCGCACTGAAGAGTATATGGAATATCCATACCTCTGTAGGAAACCTATATCATTCATATGCACTAGCTATACTGAAGATAGATATCTATTTTACGTGTACAAATCTATATCACGTATACGCTCTTATTAGATATTCTCTAGATAGTCGCAGACATCGGGGTTTGATACACGAATATCTATGGTTGATCTATATCCCCATATACGGTGCATATATAAAAGATATATGTTTATATTACGTCTGTTAAACATCTAAAAAGTATGTACTTAATAGATAACCGCAGATATCTAGATTCGGTATATGCCTATTTGTAGGGATCTATAAGATATCTATAAATAGCCAATACGCGTATATAATGCGAATATGATTTGCATGATGTTATACGTAAGATATGTAAATATATAATGTATAATAGATATCGTATAACGTCTCCTATACCTATATGATTTAGTATTATTTACGTATAGTAAACAACCGTATAATTCGGCATGTACAACTCTTTCCAGTCCTCGTTACAGATTTTTTCTGAATGTAGTAATGACCTAGTAAATATATCGTAGATAGTGAATATACGGATCTTTCTCTCACTCTCTCCCTTCTGACCTCTCTTGACTACTCGGGGGTTAAACCTCCATAACTGCGTCTTTCTAGGGAACATCAATTATGTATATATCTATTCGACGTTAAATAAACGTTATATGAATATCTAGTTTTTGTATATGAATAGGATGTGTGGATATAGGTCAACCATAAATATTCATGTATCAAACCCCGATATCTGCGATTATCTACAGAGTATCTATGTCTACATCTTTTACGATATTAAATAGACGTTATACATATTCGATATGTATACCTTATACATAGACGATATACATATACAAGCTATATATTGTGACGTGTCATTTCTGAGGGGGAAATGCCGTCACAAAACGGTACCATTCTTTTTTTCCATCGCCTACTCCGGCCGCAAGGAACCATGGGTCCGGGCGACGGTGACTGGAGGGGGCGGGAATGATGAGGGCTGTTGGCCCGAATATACTTAGATGTCCATTGTACCTTTTGTCTTCATGTATTTTATTTTACCAAAGGCACGTGGACTCGAGAAAGCGTGGAAGGGGCCGAAAACCCCTTCTTTACATAACATCGTTTAGTTTAGTTAATGTTAAGGGGAATTAGTCGTCCCCGAAGTACCTTTCCTTCCTCTTTGCCTCAAAGCGGCATTTCAATTATATAATCGGGTACGTCGGATTCGACTAACTCATCCCTCTCTGCAGTGGCGTACCTGAAGAAACCTAAGATCAAACCGTTTCATTAGTTTTGTCATCTCTTTGGCCTTAAGCCATGTTAGGCCATGTACCCGTCAAATTTTCATTTCGTGGCCTAGAGCGAATAATTAGCTGCTTCAAGGCCTCGCTCAATATCGCTATCTGTAAGCGCGACGGCCCGGCTCGGCACGCGCGACGCTCGACCGCCGCGGAATGACCCAAAACAAGACATCAGGGCCGTCAGGACCTCGAACCAGGGAAGCGACTGCGGGGCACCCACCAGGACGACCTAAATGACCGCATCGAAGGGCCTGCGGAGGCCGCCGGATGCCGGACCTGCGGGGGCAGGATATAAGGTCGCCCTGGCGGCGTGAGGATGCCCGCCCGCGGGGAGGGCGCCGACTTCCCGGCCAGACGCCGGACCGGCGGGCAGGAGCCCACCTACGAGGCCCCGACCACCGCTGACACCCTCGAGGAGGCGTCTCTGCGTCCCCGAGAAGCCCATCCGCGGCCATGTATTGGTGCGGCGGACAGGCCAAAAATGTCCACGAGGCTTGGGATCAAGTGGCGCCTCGAGGACCACCGAGGCCATTCAGGGCGACCTCCTCGAGAGGGGGACACCTGGGGCCACGGCCCCGATCGAGCCCCAGGTCAATCGGGACCAGCCACCAGAGCTCGAGGGATAGCTTCGGGAAAATCCACCGATTGGCCCGAGGGGGAGAGGCCCTCACAGGTGCCGGCCCTGATCCTCGCGAGCCGGCAGCCCGCCGGCCCCCGGCGGCGTCCCATCCCGGAAGCGCGCCGACCGAGGATTCCCGTCAGCCGCTAATTGGGTCAACCATTGGAAAATTAGGCCAATGGGACGTCGCGGAAGACAGCGGCCCTAATGAGGGGGAACCTGAACAAAACGGGTCGCCGGACGCAGCCCGTTCTTCTTGGTTCCCGTAAATCGGACCGAACACCTTAAGCCGCTCGGAGCCTCTTCGCCCCTCACCGCCGCAGCAGCCTTCGCCCCGGAAGTCCGGATCAGACGAGACCGCCAATGACCAGCGGAGGACCGCCACGCCGAGCCGGGGCCGGTAAGCCGAAGGGCTTTAAGGTAACCGGGGCCCGGGCTCCCACCGCGGGTAGTCTCCTCCTCCCCCCGTTGACGTCACGATAGATTTTATTTATTATTCCTCTCCCTCTTGTTCTCATTTCAAGGGCCAGTTAGTTGCGAGGGGCGACTAACGGCCGCGCCGGGTCGCGGTCGGGCGGGGCGACCGCCCACGCATAATTTTGGGAAAATAGGGCCACGCGGGGTGGACTCTTTCCCAACGCATTCCCTCTTTTTTCTGAGTTCCGCCGGTTCGAGGGTCTCCTAGCGCCGACCGCCGAGGTCGCGCGTTCGGGGAGGACGAGGAGCGGGTGTGGTGTCCGGGGAGAACGGGACCTTTGTCGGAAAACTTGGCCGATTTGGCCGACCGTGCGGCGAGATCTCCCCGGGAGTATTTAAATTTCAGGGTTAAATAAAGAATAAAAAGAGAAAACCGTGAGTAGATAGATTCCCTCCGGCGGCCCGGATCATGTGATCCGGAATCAGCACTTCCTTGCGAGCTCCTTCCGGAGCCTCCCATTTAACAGAAAATGTTAAAGTCTCGAGTTCGCGGTGCCACGGACCAAGAAGCCACGAGGCGGCCAGAGGGCCGTCCGTGTCACTCGGTGCGCACGTGCCTTTCATTTTCCTCATCTCTCGGGGCCGAACGGCCTGTTTCCGCATCGCGTAGCGCGGAGCGAATGCCGCGGTGCGAAAGTCGTATGTCCCTCGAATTTTCAAGTGCTATTCCCTTGTCCGGCAAAATCGCGACGATTTTCAGCCGTCGACCCCTCTTTCAATGATTTTCTACCTCTGTCGCATCCTCGGAAACTAACGTTTGCCTCCTTTCCGATTTCGGAGCAATTTTCGTTAATGATTTCATTACTCGTTTCTTAAGGAAGTACTTCTCTCAAAAAGTTCCATTCCTCAGGTCTAAGGTTTATTCTAAAACCATTTCGGAAATTTTGACAATTCCTGTATTCCTTCATGTGTCTTCCCTTTACCAGGACGGCCCAGAAAAATTCTAAGTCCCTCGGAACCGTCCTGCCTTCCTATCTCACGCACGATTTAAAGTGCGATAGTCCCTCTGACTAACTTTCTTAAGTTCCTCTCTTTCATACCTCGTAGGTTTCATTCCCGATTGAAAAGATCTGGGAACCGACCGCACTACGTTCAGTTTAAAGTTCGTTCCTCGCGCGACTATTTGCGATTTTAAGTCCCTTTTCGAAATAATTAATATTTCTAAGTCCGTTCGGCGTTCCACTTAGACCAAGTTCAATTCGCGTATATTTTACAATAATGTTACGGGGAGGCCGAGCGGATGCGAGGCCGGGGTGATTCGGATTGAGATTACCCAAATCTTGCGCGTAACGATTATTTTAAGTTTGTGAGGAGATTGATCCGAGCGGCTAGATCAATTCCTCTGGTGGGATCTAGGGGAGTGAGGAATAAAAAGGGGTGCGAACGAATGGCAATGTGGCTAGTGTATTTAAGATAGTTTGCATTTATTCGTCCGTGAGGTGTGAACTACAATCAGCTAGGAGGGCACCCGGGGTGCCTTGACCTAATTTTCGCTAGGTTAATATACTTCCGCGTTGCGGCGGTTCGGGTGTCGCGATAGCACGCTTTAGCAGCGGTAGGTTACTGGACGCCGGAGTGCTGATGCGGGAATTCCTTACTGTTTTAATGGCGGTCTACACGTGGGTCTGTCTCGCGATGTTGAGATTCGAGCTCAGCTGTTTGGAGGAAGTTAAGGGGTTCTTAATCTATCCGGTTAACCGGAGCAAGGCATGGAAGTCGCGATAATGATTAGAATTCGGGTTTGATCGAAGATGAAGGGTTAATAAATAGACTAGAATGAAAATGAGGATGAGTCCAGCTTGCGAAGGATCCTATACCTGGCTTGTTCAACGGCCGTATTCGGTGACAGTCTCCTTTGATCGACCCAGCCGGATGACTGTGCGTGAACACCTTTGTCCCGTGACGTGCCCTAGGGTTGGAGGTCTCCTAGAAGCCTCCCGTCCAACGGAAGTCGCAGTGCCGCCGTCTGGTCCTGACTCGGTGGTTGGATCGCTGGAGTACCGGATGGCGCTACTGCAGCTCACAGGATAGTGGTCCTTGGCAGGGAGTCCGGCGGTCTCGGTCCCTGACTCGCTAGGATCGGAGTACCGAGGATCAGGAGCTCCACTCGAAGGTTCGATGATACTTGACTAACGTGTAGCGTAAGAACTGACACTGACTTATGACAAAAGACTAATGACATCTTGATCGGACTGCTGGTTTTATTAGCAGGATATTCCGATTGGTGGGGGTTTCCTAGGGCCCAGATGAGGGTGGCGCTTCAGAGTCGTGCTGATGCCTTGCGGAGTCATGAGGTTGTTCGCCCCGAGTCGGTCGATGACTTTTGGAGCCGTTTGGCCGATGAACTCGTTGGATCCTTTCGCAAGAGTTTCTTAATCGCGTTTCCGTATTTGAATTTCCATGGCTAGCTCCGACGATCGGGAAATGGGTTTTTCCCTATGTTAGGGTACGGAAGGTGCCTACGTAACATAAGTGTGGCGGCGTTACCGACGGCATATCTCAGTACCCGCTGCCTATGCAGATGGCGCTGCAACTATTAGAGCCCCTTTTTTATCAACACCATCCAAGACCCAAGGGCCGATTCGGAATTGCTTATCAAATGAATGAATCTAGGGGATTTCTGGAGTTTTACTTCGATTTCTTTATAATTATTGTGCGAAAACGACTGATGGAGTATGCCATTTAGTATAATATTCGATGTAATTCGACACGGCTGTCAATATAAAAACGAACGTCGTCAATGTAGGTATTTAGGAAAACCTATTTTACTGACGTTGATCAAGTTTGTCGACGTTTTTCACTTCATCTTACGGTCGTGGAAACATAAGATGTATGGCGGTAACCCCCGTATAGGTTAACTTTGTTAGCTTTGCTATTCCTAGAATTTATGCATCCTAATGGTCCAAAGGGACGGGTTGGTCATTTGCCTTCCCCCGAAACCACCCACCGTCTGTGAGATCAACTACAATCTTAAAGATTTACGCAGTGGAAGAAGTTCCCGATACGCGTTACCGATACCCTCTGGATAATATTCTGTAAATAGGTGCAGTTACCTTCGATTATTTACTTTCATGAGGTTTCACTTGTCTTCTCTAATTGTGAACTTTTGCTCTATATTGCATGTATTTCCAGTTGCATCTCAGGGGTGGTCTACCTCTAGGATAGTCTTAAAACCTTTTCTGGCCTGTTTTGAGCCTCCCGCTCGTATGTAGATGTCTCTACTATTCCGAAATCTTAAGAAATTCAGTTGTTAAACAAACACTCGCGACGTTGATTAATGGGGTTGTTTCCATCCGCAACGATGTTTCTTTTTTTCGAAGAAAACGTAACGGAACCACCTTTCTACTTTTTAGGTAGCCACAAAAAGACGACAGTTTTATTCCGATTTGTTACACTGGGGGGTGAGAAGTGATCATTGAAGGCGTGATTTGCCCCTTCAAAATGTTCCGCCATAGAGAACTTATAATGCCTTATTCTACCTTCATTATTACGAACATTTTGCCATTTGTTTCATACAAATAGGTAGAGTGCCTTCTGGGTGAAACTGCGAAACCACCCCCTGGCATGCTCAAATGTCGAGGATAGTTTCACCTCTTTAAATCGTTTTACCGTGCGTATAAAAAATACATATCCCTTAGAATGTTTTTCTACAAAATTGCAAAAATTGAACAAAATCGGAGAAGAACACTTCGTGAACGTTTCTTGTTAGACCATATGTATCTAGATCTCGCTTTGCAGTGGAAGGGGGAAACAAATATACCATGTCAGGCGGCTACTAACCCAGACAGTTTAACTTATTCTGCCTATTGAGAATTTGGGAGTGGAAAGTCCATTGCGAGGCCTAGGTATACATAGTCTATCGCTGCATCATGTTCGCCACCACCTAACAACAATTTCATGCACTTCCACAGGTCTAACTTGAGAACCGCGCGTAATTTGAGCTCGTGCCTATATGACACCTTGGCGTTTCGCAGAAGGATGTTGTATATTGCTGCTCTCGACGTCGGCACCACAACTGTTCGGTGTCACATTCTCGATGAGCAAGCGACGACCATAGCTACGTCCACGGAAAAGGTACACATCTATTTATTTTGTTGTTATGTTATCCAAATACGTCTTAATCCTGTTCGTATAAATCCGGACAATTCTAGGAAAAGAATGTCCAAATATATTATGCCTGCGAGATGTTTCAATTACTGACATGCATATGTTACTGGCTATTAAACCCGGCATTGCCTGGACCAATTTCATACCCTTTAAAATAATTTTAGTTGCATATGTACTTAACAATCCACTATAGTACATTTTTCTTTAGATTAATTCTGTCAAAGTGACTATATTCCATGTTTTCTTATCAGAGCTACTTAGCAGAAGTTATAATGTAAACTGTGCATCCATTTTACCCACGCGTGATAAGACAATTGTCCGCTCTACGATGATGAAAACAACGGAATTAACAGATGACATTTCTGTTTAACAATAAACTTCCTGATGTAATGAAATAATAAAACAAACTTTATATCCCTCGAAAGATCATAAGAAAACGTAGCAATAAAAATCCCATCAAAATTGATCCACTAGATGTCAAAATTACTGCAAACGCACAAATTCAGAATTATATTTTTCAGTACAAAAATTAAATAGCTGCTTCTAGATATGGAAATAGTCGCACTGAGAAAATCCAAGGAATGTCGGGATTAAATTATAATCCGTGCAAAAATTGTTGTTGCTGTTCTTCAAAATCGTCGGTTACTGGAAGAATAACTGTTACGTCTGGAGAACGGAGTGGAAGGGATATTTCGTGTATGGAATATTCGTATGTGGAAGGGGAGGTGAGACCTAACTCCCGCGCCTTCCTTGCGGATTTGTCGATGTTGGTGGAGGTATGTATTACGGAATAAAGAAACGGGAGTATGAATTACTTAGTTTATTAAGAAAAATAGTTTGAGGAAGATTTATAGGAATGGCAAATTCAGCACGTGTGCGTGTGACGAGTGTGGGTATTTCTAAGTACCTTAATTCGTTTTCTGGATTGCTGTCCGTTCGCTGACATCGAACTAAGTTTTGAAATGTGCGAGCGCGCGAAGTGAAACTGAGTCCGCACACGACAAAGAGTAGAAGTCGATACAAAGAGAGTAGTTTCGAAATCTCCCGAAAATCTGCCGAAAATCTCTCGCAAATCTCATTAAAATATCACGAAAAATCTCTCTAAAATCCCACGAAAATCTATCGAGAGTTTGTCGCTCGCTACTTAAATTCTAACTTATATATGGTTTACACCCCCGACGTTTGACTCCAGAATTTCCGATAGTGGGGCACGAAAATATTTTTAGTACCTGATGGTTAGGTTTGGAAAAAATCTCCTATTGGTGGAAAAAGTAAAAACATGTCTTAGGGAAAAGAGTAGAGTACTATAAAGTGGCCGGTTCTGGACAGATTAGTGTGCGTGCACACGTACACTTACTCACACACATGCGCAGCGTCAGCCTATGTGTGTGAGTCCCCCCCACCCTTTCCTCTTGCCAACAAACCCGTGGACCAACTCGTGCACACGCACACGCACACTTACATACACACACGCGCGCGCACCGCTGTGGTATCGTGTGAGTCTCCCCTTACCCCCAACCGCCTTGCCTACAAGCCCCCGCTCAACCCCCCGTTGCCGTAACGTTTCCTCCCCCCCCCCCCACAAACGACACCATTGAAATCGGAATTTGCCGTCCGCCACTCGATTTCAAGAATTGCGTCAGCACCTTTGCTCCCCCTCGCGGCGCAACTCTCTCGGCGGAAGATTCGCGACGAAATTCTGAGAATTCTCGTCGATTTTGGAGGACAGCCGTTATCTCCGTCGACGCAGGAATCCATCAGCCTTCATCGGCCATTCGACACCGGAAGATTCGCGACGTAATTCATAGAATTCACTTTGTCCATCAACTTTTGGAGGACAGCCGTTGCCTCCCTCGACGCAAGAATCCATCGGCTCTCGTCAGCCATTCGACATCGGAAGATTCGCGGTGTAATTCTGCGAATTTGTCGACTTTGGAGAATCAGGAATCCGTTAACTGTCGTAGACGTTGGACAATAGCATTTTGGAACCTTCTGGAGCCTTTACCTCAAAAGCTTCTGTCTCTTTCCCACCATCAACGATTCCAGGAAATCCCCTATCATTTTTTTTAAACAGAGAGGGCTCCATGCATAAAAGGGCGAGCTGCATATCAACATATTCATTATTCGTGTGATCAGTTATGCGGAATAGTGAGTAGCAGCGCGAAGTTGCAGTCCGCATAGAATTGCTTCTGAAAATCACCGAAGAAGTGAAGCAGTTGATTGAATCGAGGATCAAACGTGATCAGATTACAAAAAACTTGAGAATTCTTCGTCTGGATTGAAAGCAATGGATTTTTCAAAAATCAACAAAGTGGACCACCTTGCGGATCTCTTACAAACGAAGAAGTTGTTTGAGTTGGAAACTAACGTGGATTATAAAATTTGCAACATACGAAAAGTGGAAACCAAATATGGGATGAGAATGCTGACGAGCATCGAGAAGAGCTTCTCGGTATTTCTACCGGCAAGGATGGCGAAGGCGATGAAGGATGATGACGATACTTTTCAAAACATGACGTGTGCCGCAGAGGGGAATGGACTTATCATGTGATACCTCGCTGGGCACTATAACCATATCGAGTTTCAGTGTTTGGAGTGTGCCGAATGATGTTTAGAGTGTGCCAGACAAATACGCATGACGGATTATTTCACTGTTTCTTTATTTCCGATAACCAGATCCTTAAGATCTATTTTTGGTCGAACAATCAAAATGCGAAGCATTATGATACAAACATCGGGTATTCGTCTTATTTCGAAACTTTTGCAACGACGGACAATCCAGATCTCCTAAGTCAACGAAGCGATCAGGTTGTCCTGTAAGATTCTCTAACCACTTCTTCTTCTCCAATCTTTTCATATAGATTTTGGCAGCATCTCGCAAAATGCCTCGATTTTTCTTAGCTCTCTTATACGGTATATAGCCCAAGGTCCAAGATATCCCGTGAAAATTTCGTTCCAGTTACAAGTTCATAGACTTATACTTGCCTGGAAGACTCTCCCATGGGCACGGTGATTGAAACAGGAACGTCACAGTCTCGGTAAAATAGTTATCGGTTCCAATTAGAGGAAACTCCTTTAAAACAAACTTATTCGATGGTTTCTTAAATCCCTATAGATCTACGATGACCTCCATTTCTTTTTGCAAACTGCGTAGGAGGAAGCGATCGACACTTTTTATACCAACTTCTTCACCCCACCACTGATCGGATTATACGCAACGATACGATCATCCAGGATTAAGCAAAATGTCGATGTTTCGGCAGGGAATTTCTTTTCAGTCTCAAATTCAAGGCGAATGTCGACCGGTCCGAACTTGAGGGATTCGTTTTGTTTCGTGCAACCGATAACGATCAGAGGTGCATGTTCCAAAATTTCATGCTTTTTTAACAGTGGCTCAGGTTCAACGTGCTCTGTACGTAGCTCTCGATGTCCTCTATCTCATAGCTTTCAGTCGGTGTAGTGATAATTTCATCCCCAACGTAGAACTTGTTATGATCTATATCTACGTTAGGAATCGAATTGAAAGTTAATAACTTGATGAGACCGAGAGCATAATTTACAGAGAAAGTTCGATGGGAGGAAAATATTGAGCTTCAAGTACGGAGTACGGTGCCCGATAAAGTCAACGTAAATGAATTGTCCATGATTGCAAACGTTAGACTGACGTCCCAGAACTACACGCTACACTTATATAAACTATACTTCTTCTTACGATGTAATTGCCCGCAAAGAAACTTTCGACACAAATGTCCGCATTCGAAGTATCATCTTCTGATATCGTTCATAATTGTACTCTACACTACCAACACAGAGATATCCCATGAGATCCAATGGCGGTCGAAGATTACGGAAACTGTCGAAATAAATGACTCGATCGTTCGTCTTCTTGTATGCGGCCCAATGCGTCCCGGGACCTATTTCGTCGTCGAGATTGACTATCGCCGATTTGTATCTAGATGGTCCATATTTCGGCATAGCGTTCCGCATAAAGATTACTCGAAAATGCGGAATCTTCACGATTTTCGCGTACTTGAGTAGGCCTGCGTTAGTTAACGCTCGGTGTGGCAGTTTCCCTTCGAGGTTTTTGGCTTTACGTGAATACCCAGTCCTTTCGTATAGGGTTTCAGGTATAACCCCTTGCTTAGTACAATGGCTTCCATCGCCTTGTTATGCCTCTCGCTTTCCTTTAATTGTTCTTTGGATGCGTTCACATCGTTTATAGCTTTAGCAATGCCTGCCGCTCCACCAGCCAACGCTCCAGCGGCACTGAAACCCGCAAACACGGAGACGAGAAACGGTAGCAAGCCTCCAATTTTTTATGGTACGGGTAGAACGCGCGGTTTACGAACATTGCATTTTCCACCCGCTTGTTTAACGACCATCTGCGCCCCCTTAAGAGCAGATTTGATAGCGATCCGAGAATCGTTACTGGGAATCATCTCAATTCTTCTCAATTCCTCGAGTAGGTGATGTCGTGCTCTTTACAAGCAGCGTCGAGGGGGTTGACGCCTGGATCACCTCGTGCCAATCTTTTGGCTAGTTTTTTTCCGGGTCCGCAGTACAGATAGCCGGGTATATGCAATTCAACGGGGAGACCGTTGATGATCTTGTTAACTAAGCCTCCACCGTCGCGATGCTTCCTCTTGCAAATGCGTTTGGATTTATCATGCACGATCATAATCACCGTCTGCCGCGATACATTTTCAACTGAACGGCGATCTTTATAAATCCGGTATTTATAGTTTTTTATTAGTCACAAGCGAGATGAGGTTCGAGACACAGTCTTCGAAGTTGCCTGTGATGAATTTCGACAAATTGGCGTGAGTGGAGAAAGAAAAAAAGAGACACGGTAAATTATTACCGAGCAGCATACGCGCGGTGTTTTGCGGACCATCCAATTGCGGCAAAACGAACGTGTTACTCTCTTTCATAACTCGCCCTAATGGATTGAAATTCGAGAACGTTTACGTCTATTCAATGTTACGTAGGTACCTCCCGTACCCTAAAATAGGAAAAAATCCGTTTTTTTTTTATTAACCGGAGTCAGCCATGGAAATTCGAGTACAGAAACGCGAAACTCTTGCGAAAGAAATCAACGAGTTCACCGGCCAAACGGCTCCAAAAGTCACGACCGACCCGGGGCAAACAACCTGATGACTCCGCAACGCATCAGCACGACTCCGAAGTCCACCCTCACCTGCGCCCTAGGAAACCCCCACCAATCGGAATATCCTGCTAATAAAACCAGCAGTCCGATCAGAAGTCAGGGCTAGTCAGTCTTTTAGTCAATTTGTGATAAGTCAACGTCAGTCGTCATCAAAACTTCGAGTGGAGCTCCTGGCCCCGGTACTCCGTTCCTAGCGAGTCAGAGACCGAGACCATAGGACTCCCTGCCAAGGACCACTATCTTGCGAGCTGCAGTAGCGCCATCCGGTACTCCAGCGATCCAGCCACCGAGTCAGGACTAGACGGCGGCACTGCGACTTCCGTTGGACGGGAGGCTTCTAGGAGACCTCCAACCCTAGGGCACGCCACGGGACGAAGGTGTTCACGCACTGTCATCCGACCGGGTCGATCAAAAGAGACTGTCACCGATTACGGCCGCTGAACAAGCCAGGTAGAGGATTCTTCGCAAGCTCGATTCATCCTCATTTTCATTCTAGTTTACTTATTAACCCTTCATCTCCGACCAAAACCGAATACTAACCATTATCGCGATTTCTATGCCTTGCTCCGGTTAACTGGATAGATTAAGAACCCATCAATTTTCCTTTAACAGCTGAGCTCGAATCTCAGCATCGCGAGATAGAATCACGCGCAGACCACCACCAAAATATCAAGAATTCCCGCGTCAGCACTCCGGCGTCCAGTAACCTGCCGCCGCTAAGGCGCGCTATCGCGACACCCGAACCTCCGCGACGCGGAAGTATACTAATCCAGAGAAATTAGGTCAAGGCACCTCGTGTGCTCCTCACAGCTGACTGTAGTTCAAACCTTGCGTACGAATAAATACAACCCTTATCGCCACATAGCCTTTCGTTCGCACCCCCTTTTTTTATTCCTCACTCTCCTAGATCCCACCAGAGGAATTGATCTAGCCGCTCGGATCAATCTCCTCACAAACTCAAAATAACCGTTACGCGCAAGATTTGGGTAATCTCCATCCGAATTACCCCGGCCTCGCATCCGCTCGGCCGCCCCGTAACATCAAAATCGTTGGATCAACCAAAATACAAGTTTCTCGAAGGTTTACTCGATGGAGTCGGATACTTTCCCTTTACGGAACATGAGCAAGTGCTGCCACCGAACGAGGCTCGTCGAAACTCGATAATTATTTACGACGATGTACCTTGTGAGAAGCAAGATAACGTTAGGTTCTTCTTCAGCATGCGTCGGAACAAGGACGTCGATTGTTTCTATCTTTATCAGAAGTACGCTCGGATTCCTAAACACCTCGTACGCGACAACGCCAATCTGTTGGCACTCTTTAAACAGGACGAAATGAATCTCAAGCACGTGTACGATGATCATGTAAACACGGACATGAACTACGCACAATTTAAAGACCTGTGCTCGGTACGCTGGAACGAAGATAAGTACGGGTTTCTCGTTATCGATAAGGACAGCGAGCTCGACGGAGGTAGATACCGAAAAGGATTCGACTGTTTATTGCGGATAAATGGACGATCATCAAAAGAATGAACACAGTAGCGTCTCGGATTTAACGATAGCAACGTGCAACGTTGGAAATTTCGGGAGCAGAACAATATCTCGCGCCAAATCGCGAAAGCTAGCGACGCGATGCGTAAGAAGCATCGAATTATAAAATCGGGGAAAGAGAACATCGAACGAGCGATGGGTGATGTCTTTAAACCGGTAGTGTTACCACTTAAGAAATTAGTAAATGAAACGGAGCGTAATCTGATCAAGGATGAGATAAAACGAGAAGTAAAACGAGACGGTACGGTCGTTGAATCCTTCGAATCACCAAAAAATGAGGATGATGATGCGATGGATGAATCCTTCGAATCGACGAAAGATGATTTCACCGAAAAAGAGGATGCCGAAGGAGGGGATGAGAATGACGATTCGGTGCAACGGTATCTCGATATGTTACGATCCAATAAACTGAAAACTCTGAATACGGTCTACGGTGTACGCAAACTCTCTAAGAATAGGTTAATGATTGGCGATACGTCTATAAACTTCGAGGGTGATCGAATTCATATAGATGATACGAGTTATTTAAGAACAGTCGGATTGATAGAACTTTTATTTAAGAAAGTACCCGATGAGATTGACATCACCCAGGATGACTTAAATAATTATCGAAAAATTATTGTAGTAACGAATGCGTACAGAAAATATTATACTCCGCATGGTGCCGTTCGCGTGAGCAAAATTTCTAAATTTCGAAACATTATCGCAAAACTGATCGATAAATCCTCGATAACGGGTGAAGGCGTCGTACCACCTCGGTATATGATCGTTGCAAAGGATGGGCGAACGGATTACGTATACTGGGACGATCCTAACGTATTGGTGGATCGTTTTCATCTTCTTCTCGCGTCTCAGGAGGTTGGTAACCCCAGTCACTCGAACGAAATCGTGTCGATTCTCGAAGAATTGCGTGAGGCGGGTATCGTTTATTAATTCGTCGAAACGATTGTGATCGTCACTCCAGAAATGAGCGTCGTCGTGTTTGAACGTCAGCTGAGCAGCAGAAGCACGATTACGAGTAACCGTATCCCTGGAGTCAGATTTAAGATTACCGCTGATAGACAATACGATATAGATAACAAGAGGCTGTGCAACGTCGCCACTCGCAAGGATCAAAACGATACCGTGACATTAAATATCATGAAAACTGTTGTGAAGCAGGAAATCGCTACGGTATTCCATACGATGACAGGGATGCGCAGCGATATCGATAGCAACAACGTAATGATTCAAGGTATCGATTCTACTGTGTCAGAAGCGTTGACGGGATTGCGAGTTGACATCGGATCGCTACAAGACCTGGCAATCCGTAACTCGGAGATCATTTCCCAACTGGACGCTAGACTGAATGTATTGGAAAATGAATGGAAAAAAGTTAGTCATGGCGAAGGAACTGCATAAACCTGCTAGAAGAAATTATCGACGCAGACGCGTTGACATCCGTGGATTAGAGAGACCTGGCAAGCCGATCTCGTTGACATGTCAGCCTATGCGTGAGAGAACCGTGGCTACAAGTATCTGCTCACCGTTATCGACATTGTTACGAGGCTACCCGATTTTTCTCAAAATACAGAGGCGCGCATTCTATTAAGTATGAGTCAGTTACCGGAAAATAAATATCGAATCCAAAGCAACGACAGTATCGTCCGATTAAACTGAAAAAATAACAACGAGTGGAACAATCATCGAGGAATGTTTTGGCTTATTCGCACGCACTCCGCATCGAACTGCACTCTGGACCAAACCACGGACTTACTCTTCTGTGAACATAGTGACTACCTCAGCACTTCCGATCAAACTTCTAACAACAAAATCCAGAAACAAAGAAATTGGACCCTGTCCTCACGGGCATCTCAAGAATAAGATCTCGTATAAAAGCGGTACCGAAAAGCAGCCGTCAGTAGTATAGAAGAGTTCAAGACAGCGTACAGAGCAGTCTCAGGAGAGAGGTTGGAGCTCTCTGAAGAGCTGACCGTACCGTAGTAACAATTGTGCGTTTCGGTACTCCGACATCCACGAGCCAACAGTGAGAAGAACGACAGCGCTGCGAATTCCGGACCAGCGGGAGAATCTTAGGAAGCTCCAACCCTAGGGCACGCCCCGGTTTGAAGGCGTTCACGTGCAGTTCATCGCAACCGGCAGGACGTAGGAGAGACGTCACCGGAAGTGAAAGCCTCTGCGCAGCCAAGGTACAGGTCCTCTTCGAAGAGTTCCACTCTTCCATTCTTGCACTCTTTTACTCTTTCATCACTCTATTTCGAACCCTATTCCAAATTACTAACTCACAATAGAATTCGGTATCTACCTTCTGGTAACAACTATCAAATTCTAACTCTTCAAGTATGAATCGCAACTCATTAGCCGCCCTTGCTGAGTAAGGCAAAGCGCACCTTGCAAGCGAAGAATTCCGCGTCAGCATTCCGCAATTGATACGCGGACGTATCTCGATTACACTTCCGCGAGGTGCTAGCACGCGGCCTACAACGTCCTTGTCTCGACTCGCGACGATCTGCTTAGCGCAGCACATATTTGTACACCTTACCCCCATGGACATTGTACCCCTTATATGATAAATCTCTTCAAATCTCATTCAATACAACACAACGACTTGGTTCTCACGAAATCTTAAAACCCTCCTGTGTCCTCATTGCAACTTTCCAACACCCTTTGAGGACCAAAAAACCTATCGATCCCACCAAAGAGGTTGACCTACCCGCTCGAGTTATCCTCTCCACATCTCTCAAATAAACTGGTTACGTGTGCCTACGAGTTAATATCTCTACAAACAGTATACTTCTCCGAGGAATCTACAAAATTCCCCCCGGCTTCGCTAGCCACTCGGCCGCCACGTAACAAATTAGAGATTCCGTATCAATTAGAATTAAGTACTATACCGCTTGTATTCGGTCAGCTTCCAACAATTTCGCTTTCAGACCGCAACCGAGTGCCGCCGACTGGAAACGGACAAACACCAGCTAATAAACTCTGTTATTGTTATCGAGTCAAGAATACTTTACTCCACCCAGACATTACTCCTCGGGTATACTCAAACGCTCCGAGCGGACCACTGTCGCGGGAAGAGACCCGAACGTGAACCGCGGCGCACGAGGACGCCACCTAACCCGCGCGCCCCGAGTCCTATCGTACAAATTCTTGTAGTGAATTATATATCTATCTTTTGGGAGAAATGACGTTATCAATTTAGAGATGTTGGAGCCCGGAGCAGTGTATCAGTTTGGACAAAATTGTAAATCTTTATGCAGTTCTTGAAGTTCGACTAGATATTCCATGTGGACTTCGAATATGTAATCGATAATGGAGTCATCGGAAATTTGATGAATATCCAATTGCTAGAAATTTTCCACCCACTCGAAGGAATCTAATAGCAAAACCTGACTCATAGCTACACCATACAAATTGTTGACGTCATAGTACATAATGTACGATTCCTCTTCACTCGAATCGAAATCATCTCCCATGTACCTGTTATTCGCCTTGACGTATCTATTGGAGCATTGAGCTACGCCACCCCGGATACCTCTTTCTATAAACATCTCCACATCGGCCAAGAGCTCAAGTTTTACACCGTTGCACTTAAGCATAGCATCAAAAGCAAGACCGGGTGCAGTGTAATAATGTAGAGGGTCTAATTTATATACGGTATAACTTCCGCGTTTAAAATTTCCAATGATATCGACAACAAGTAAAACATCCGTTTTCAGATATAAATCGGAATACTCACTCAATGTCTCGACATGAAATGTTTGCCAAACGTTTGAAGCGTGTACATAATCTGCGTTCGATATTCCTTCATTGGTTAATTTCGAATAAAATTTTTCTTTAGGTGGTAATCGATCCTCTTCAAGTTTTTCCCAACTGTCGACTTATTCGTATGGAGAAACACCTTTTCTAGTCAACAAGTTAAATTCCTCTACACTATTGCAGTGCTTACGTGTAATTGATTTTTCTTCATCTTTCAAGTAGGATGCTTTTCGATACTGCTCGACATAAATCTAAACGAGTCAATAAATCGAAAACGTATTATCGTATCCATGACGCTCTTCGTGAGAGATATGTATCGCTGTTTATTTACCGGTTGAAGGTTTATCGAGCTCTCGAAAGGTGCAGCCGGGACTCTAATTAAGAAATGTAAATCATAGTCTGATAAGTTATGAAACACGATAGGAACGGTATGTGAGTTCTTGTAGTTCAAATTGCACCCCCGATGTGCAGTACCGCGATATTTACCTGTAAAATGGCAATGATCCCGATGCTTCACATCCTGAGGTGTAAAGGGTCTTTCACAAATATGACAGATCTTTGCCGAGTAATATTCATTTCTCTGTTTAAAATTTAACGGTTCCATCGGTACGATGCGTTTCAGGTAAAATTCTACGAACTGGGCTAATTCTCTTAACTCGTTCAAAAACCAATCCACGCAATCGTTTCCACAATGAACTTTAAATTTTGAGATAGAGTCATCGAAGTTACATTCCAAATAAAACGCTATGCTGTGTGGATCATGTATTTGATAAACCGCTGTATTTGGTGAATTAGACGTACACGTAACTGGTTATAACATGCACTCGATGTCGGCATATATAACAAACGGAACAGATACCTCGTGATTATAATTTTTGAATTTAAAAATTTTATCGTTCTCATTCGGTAATTTCACTCTACATTTAATATTACTCATGCAATCGAGTCTATGTTTCTCGAAAGAGCTTTCTAATCTAAAGTGACACAGACATCTATCGCACAATCTGGTATAGTTCGACTACGTTTTGAAATATATCGACTACGTTTTGAAATTTGTGAACTCAGTAACCGAGATAGATTTCGAATCCATGTAAAATGATACATGTTGTCATCTACATCGTTTGAAAAAATGGTTGTTTCCAACATAAGTAGATGAATCGTCTCTTTATCCGAACGTTGCTGCCTTAGATAAATCGGTACGATCACGCTACTATTTTTATTGCGTTCTATACCGTAAATGTTAATTTACAAGTCATTCATCCTTTCAAACTTCGGCACGTCCTTCAAACTAATGGGAAAATTTACACCTTCGTAATTTAACACTGAACTGAAATGCGAGTACGAATCGATTAAGTTTACATGACACGTCGCTGGACGCAGAGCTGCATTTACCGACCAGAGGAAGCAAAAGGGATCACTATTCTTAATGTTCACAACTGCTTTCTTGCGTTGAATGTCTTCAGGTAATTCAATGAAGGTCGACAAGCCATCGTGGATAGGAATGTATCTGTTGATGTTCACCGTCAATTTTATAATTTCCAACAACGACCAGCCCGATTCTGTTTCTAGGTAGTCTTCGGTCTTGGTCAGCAATTTATTCGTAACGTTTACGTTAAACCACTCGTCGATGTTCGTCGAAGGTAGAATAATTTCATTTCTAGTATTGAAGAATTTAATCTCTTCAACGATCTGACCGTCTTTCGTAGTCTCGGATTTACAGGACAAGACGGCGTTCACTTTGACATTTCCAATCTTTCGGAGCACGTTATTAACCCTGGGAGTGAACGATTTTCTTGAATTTTCTAGGAAGTACCTCAAGTCTTTGCAGTGCAGATTCGTTATCACTCCGGCCATTTTTCTTCCCTTGAAGGCCGATTCCAAATCACTCCAGTGTACTCTGTCACTTCGTCTCTCGTTTATCGCCCCTTCGCCACTCTTTCGACATTGTTTAAACTTTTAATACAGAGATTTTAATATTCCGATTGTCATTAAGATTTTCATCTTCTCCCCGATCGTTAGCGTGAGGTTTTTTTTTCAAAATTTTACTGAGGAACCTAATATTCCGAACGCTAAATTTTACCCGCTTTTCAATTTCCACGATCGAACTTCGTTTCTTCAAAAGTTTATATGCCCCCTCCATAATCTCAATCAATTTCTTACACTTTGCAGAATTCGTCTTAATCGCATGCGAAGGCTTTGCAAACAATGACGATGGCGCATCCTTAAGGGCTTTATATATGCAAAGATTTCAAGGTCTTCTAGAAATTGTCTACAAGGCTTTACATATGTATGCGAAGATTTCAATGTCTTCTAGGAATTAAACGATAAGACCCTGCCACTTGGATGATGACACCCTTCGCGCGTTTCCAGACTATTCGGTTAGCAATAAATGACATTGCAACGATACTATTAGATACGGCTTGAATGGGAGGAACTAATAGGTAACCCACCTGGACCTTCCTCAGGCAGCGCGCGCAAAAAAAAAAACAGAGTTGACTGCGACAACGGCGCTGGGCAAAAGAACTAATAAACTTGTTACGTGGCGGCCGAGTGGCTGGCGAGGCCGGGGGAATTTTGTAGATTCCTCGGGGCGGTATTCTGTTGTAGAGATATTAACTCATATGCACACGTAACCAGTTTATTATTTGAGAGATATGGAGAGGATAACCCGAGCGGCTAGGTCGACCTCTTTGGTGGGATCGATAGGTTTTTTGGTCCCCAAAGGGTATTGGAAAATTGCAATGAGGACACAGGAGGGTTTTAAGGTTTCGTGAGAACCAAGTCGTTATGTAGTATTGAATGAAGCAGTTCTATTTATAATATAAGGGGTACAATGTCCATGGGGGTAAGGTGTACAAGTATGTGCTGCGCTAAGCAGATTGTCGTGAGTCGAGGCAAGGACGTTGTAGGCCGCGTGCTAGCACCTCGCGGAAGTGTAATCGAGATACGTCCGCGTATCTATCGCGGAATGCTGACGTGGAATTCTTTGCTTGTAAGGTGCGCTTTGCCTTACTTAGCAAGGGTGGCTAATAAGTTGCGATTTATATTTGAAGAATTAGAATTTGATAGTTGTTACCGGGAGGTAGATACCGAATTCTATTGTGAGTTAGTAATTTGGAATAGGGTTCGAAATAGAGTGATGAAAGAGTAAAAGAGTGCAAGAATGGAAGAGTGGAACTCTTCAAAGAGGACCTGTACCTTGGCTTCGCAGAGGCTTTTACTTCCGGTGACGTCTCTCCTACGTCCTGCCGGTTGCGATGAACTGCACGTGAACGCCTTCAAACCGGGGCGTGCCCTAGGGTTGGAGCTTCCTAAGATTCTCCCGCTAGTCCGGAATTCGCAGCGCCGTCGTTCTTCTCACTGTTGGCTCGTGGATGTCGGAGTACCGAAACGCACAACTGTTACTACGGTACGGTCAGCTCTTCAGAGAGCCCCAGCCTCGTTCCTGAGACTGCTGCTACTATATTACTGCCGCCGGCTGCTTTTTGGCACTGCTTTTATACGGGATCTTATCCTTGAGATGCCCGTGGGGACAGGGTCCGGTTCCTTTGTTTCTGGATTTTGTTATTAAAAGTTTGATCGGAAGTGCTGAGGTAGTCACTAGGTTGGCGGAAGAGTAGGTCCGTGTTTTGGTCCAAAGTGCAGCTCGATGCGGAGTGCGTGCGAATAAGCCAAAACAATTCCTCGAGGATTGTTCCACTCGTTGTTATTTTTCGATTTAATCTGACGATACTGTCGTGCTTTTGATTCGATATTTATCTTTCGGTAACTGACTCATACTTAGTAAAATGCGCGCCTCTCTATTTAGAGGAAAAATCGGGTAGCCTCGTAACAAACTAAAATAGCTTCGGCTTTCACGGAGTTACGCGAAAGGCAGCAACGAAGAAGAAAACGGGGGTAAGAAAGCAAATGGTTACTCGTCAAGGCAGCGGGTTCTCTCTGGTTCCTTCTGAGCCGTACTCCACGGGTCAGGTTTACCTCCTAGTGTAGCGCTTCGGTGGCGGCATGGGGTTGTCCCGGCGAAGGTGTCCCTTGCCTACAACATAGGGGCCTTCGGCTCGCCATTCGGGGCCGCAGCGCGGGCACGTCTTAATCGTGACGTTTTTAGCCCCGCAGCGATAGCAGAAATCGCGCCTCTTGCTCGGGCACTCCCGGTAATGGTGGCCCGGTCGTCCGCAATTAAAGCAATTGCGCGGCCGTTTGGGGCAGGTAGCGGTGTGCCAGGACTCGGCCGTGGTGTCGGAGCCGCAGGTGGAGTCCGCCGTCTCCCATGTCCCCGAAGGTGTAGCGGTGTCGGTGCTCCACTGCGAGGGTGTGGAGGCTCGATCCGGTGAGGGGTCTCGGCGGGGTTGTGGCTCCTTGGACTTACCCGGAGGGCAGGCGGCGTTGTCCGCCCCGGTACTGCCGGTGGATACCCGGTCGGCGGGAGGGTTCCGGCGACGCTGGAACCGCCATGGCTCGTCCTCCGGGAAAAACCCGTCTTCCGCGGACGGCGTGGGTGAGTAGCGTCGCTTGGTGCGGGGAGGTTCATCCCAGGTGTGCCGGGTCTTCGGGGGAATGTACTCAAAGGCCTTCAGGCCCCAAAACGGATCGAGGTCCTGTTCCTGGGACTGGACCTCTTGTAGGTAGTGGTCCATCGGGGGCCAGGGGTGCGTCGACGTCGGGCACTACCAATGGCCAACAAACGGTCCCTGCGCCGAGACTGGCGGAGCGATCGCCTCCCAGTCAGGGGTCTGAGTCCCCTCGTGCCGGGGTTCCCCGGTGGGGGTCTGGGTTTCCATGTCGACCGAGGGGCTAGGGTTGGTCTGGGTGGCCTGTGCCATCGATGAGGTGGAATCCGTCTGGATCCCCATTTCCCTGGTGTCCGGGAAGTTTCGGACGTGCCCGTTACTAGCACCCAGGTGCCGACGTTGGAGGTCTCGCCAAGGGCACGACCCCGTCCGTTCGTGGGTCAGCGACGAGGCATACATCATGCCAGAAACGGGGGTGCTTCAACGCTACCGCGTTGAGGTCCTCCTCGTATTCGGCGAGGATGGCCCACGGCATCTCCGGGCGCGCGTCCATCGCGGGTGGATGGATAAGGTAGCTCTAAAGGGACCGTCGGTGGGTCGGTAGCACGACCGGAGATCTATAAGGGTCCAAATGAGGTGTTAAGGAGGCGTTGGCACATAATACGGTTTAAAGTCCTGGACATGGACCTTACCCACGGGTTGATCGTTAGTATCCACCACCTCGTAAACTACATCAGACAACACACGCGATATCTTAAAGGGGCCATGAAACTTGGGTACAAGTTTGGCCGAAAAATGCTGTGTAGCCGACGATAACACATGGTAGCGTTTTAATACCAAGTCACCGACTTTAAATTGTACATCGCGTCTATGACGATTATAATAACCTGCCTGCCTTCGATTCGCTTGTTCCAAATTGTTCGTGATTTGTCCCCGAAGGGTATCTACCTTTTTCATACGTTCTACCCACGCTTCAGGAACCTGAGGTAGCAGTTCGCGATCTTCGTCTGGGTTTCGGACTGGGGTGTTAACGGAACGTGGTTCCCTGCCGAAGTTTAAGAACGCGGGAGTAGCTCCTATCGAGGAGTGGTATGCGGTATTATACGCGAATCGGAAATCATTTAGGTGAACGTCCCACTCGCGATGATCAAGATCTAAGAAGGACACGATCATTGTCTTAATAACCCTATTAATGCGTTCTACAGGGTTAGCCTGCGGATGGTAAGGAGGCGTGGTGATCTGGGTTACACCGAATTCATCGAGTAGGACGGTAATATCGCGGTTTACAAACTCGGTTCCATTATCGGTGAGCAAAGCTTTCGGGTACTCCCCAACGGGAAAAGACTAAATCTTTTAAGGCAGCGGCGATTTTCTGGCCGGTGGCCTTACGAAGGGGGCAACATTCTATCCACTTCGTGAATAAGTCCTGTATCACAAGAAGATATAAGTGACCTTGTTTACTTTTGGGAAAGGGACCCATGATATCGGCAGCGATAAGGGTCCATGGTTGGGTAACGACTCGACGTCCCATACAACCGAGAGGTGCCGCCTGTTCAACCTTGCATCGTTGACATACGTCATACCTTCTCACGTACTGGACGACGTCTTGAAACATACGGGGCCAATAAAATTTTAGAGACAGGCGACGATGGGTCTTATCGACTCCTAAATGGCCAGACAGCGGAGAAGAATGGGTCTCGATAATGGCGGATTCCCGTTTATCCGTAGGCAGCACTAGTTTCCATGAGTCGAGGTCGTCAATTTCGGTCGATTTCCATGGATCGGGTTTATGGTAAAATAACTTTCCATTATCTACTTTCCAATCGGGGAACTGATCAGGGGCACGAGATACGTCGCGAAATTTCCGAGAATACCAGGGGTCGTCCTCGGTAATATTCATTAACGCAGTTTCGCAGATAGCTACAGGTATCGGTAGGATACTTAAGGCAGCGTCGGGTAACGGATCACGATCCTGTTCCGGTATTCGGGACAGGGCGTCAGGGACATGATGCATGGCACCTTTCCGATGAATTACCTCATAGTCGTATTCGAGGAGTTCTAAGGCCCAGCGGGCTAGACGACCTATCGGATTCTTCACATTATGTAGCCAACGTAAGCTACTATGATCCGTAATGACGGAAAAACGATATCCTTCCAGATAGGGTCGGAACTTGCGAATGGCCCAGATGACTGCGAGACATTCTTGTTCCGTCACAGAATATCGCGATTCTACGTCCGTGAGGGCACGACTCGCGTACGCGATGACGTGTTCTTGACCGTCAAGGGTCTGCGTCAAGACAGCTCCTAAACCGACTCCACTCGCGTCCGTCTGAACTACAAAAGGGACGGTAAAATCGGGGCACGCGGGTGACAATAATGATATCGTCTAGGTAGCAGAAAGAATAGGGTTCCATCTCCGGACCTATAATTCGATCTAAGAGACGCTGAAAGGTAGCAGGGGCTCCGGTGAGACCATAGGGCATTCGTTTAAAATGATATAACCCCTGCCCTGGGATGGCAAAAGCGGTTATTTCTCGACTGCCTTCAGCCAGGAGAACCTGGAAGTAGGCTTGGCTAAGGTCAAGGGTGGAAATATAACGAGCTTCGCGTAATTGATCGAGAATTCGCGTCATATTAGGTAGCGGATACGCATCTTTCATCGTCACGCTATTAACTTTCCGAAAGTCCAAACAAAAACGATATTTACCGTTCGGTTTCTTAATCATGACGATCGGACGAGACCAGTCACTGAAGGAGGGTTCGATGATATCATCTCGCAACATTTTCTCGACTTCCGCATCGATAGCTTCTTGAATTTTGGGATTGACGGGATAAGCGCGTTGTTTAATCGCGGGGTGGTCACCAACGTCAATCCGGTGTTCGGCAAGGGTAGTGATTCCGGGCTGATCCGGCATAGGAGGCAGCTCGGATGCAAGAAATTTCTGAAAGCAGGTTGTTTCGTCGGGAGTTAAGTCCACGAGACCGCAGCAAGACAGCATCGAAGTTCCTATATCGGGTCCGCAGAACGGATATGTCACGAGAGGTTCTGTATCGAAATACCAATTCATGGCTGAAAAGTTGAGATGTATTTCGAAAGATAGCAAAAAAATCTAGTCCTATGATGCAATCCATAGCTAAAGTAGGTAGTAGACGAGCCGTAATTTCTCTTTTTCGGCTCTCTAATTCCATAGGTGGGCAAATTTCTTCCGAAATTTCCTCTACACCTCCTGTCGCCATCAAGACTCGACAAGGGGTCGTAGTTCGGGGTGTCAAGCCTAAGGTAGCTACTAAGTGAATGGCTTTAGGCCCTAGAAAAGTTCTACTAGAGCCAGAATCTACTAAAGCGTGGACGGGATGACCCAAAATTTTAATAAAAACGAAAAGTAAAGTCGTTGGTTCGAATGAACGAACCGGACTGCAGAAAAGATCAGGGGTGACTCGGGCAAGGGGTGAAATTTCGGGAGCAGGTTGGGCCCGTCTTAACGGCTCCTGCGGGCGTTTCCCGAACAGTTGGGACAATTCGAACGAGTGGTATCGGGTTTGCCGCAACCGTAGCAGAAGATATGTCTAGTCTGCTTGCATTGCATGAACCGATGACCCTCCTTGTTGCAATTCCAACAAAGGGTATTGGCCCGTTCCGAAGAGTTCAAAGGCGTTTCCGGGTTTGCGTCCGGGGAAACAGAATTTCCCGGGGACGGACGAGATCGTCCCGGAGTCGGGGTGGACGACTCTCTGGGCGAGTCATTTCGTGCAGCACGCGCATTAGGAGTTGCTGGGCGTCGCGGGAAGGGTTTTCGAGGCCCGTTATCGCCCTTTCGGGGAGGAAAAGACTCTACTCTAAAGACCGCTTCGTCATAATCTTCAATGGCGGCGCAGGCAGCTTTAATCACTCGGGAGGTTCACGGGGTAATCGCGACCTCGCGATAGGCAACGTCGGGGCAAAGAGAGCGTTCAGGAGGAGGTGCCGCCTGATAGTTACACGCCGTTGTAAAGGTTCGCTCCGCACGAACGACAAGTCGTTCCAGGGTATCCATGCTGTAGGCACTTTCTCGCGGTACCATTATTTGTAACCGCGGAATTAGATTGCGATGGGCCTGATTAACTTGATCAGGGTCACTCCAGGGAGGTTCAAGACGATTGAAGAGAACGCGTAGACAAGTGAGGAAGTCAGCGGCGGGTTCTTTCTCACCCTGGGTGCGTCGACTTATTTCGGCCCGAAGGGCGAACTGATAGTCGGGATCTACGAACCGAGAGCGTAAAGCGGCTACGAAATCCTCCCATGAATCTAAACACATTCGGCAACTGCGGTACCAGTGCAGAGCTATACCGGAGAGGCAGAATGGGATGCAACGGAGGAGGTCTACATCTCTAACCGGCATGAGGGAACGACCTTCCTCAATCCGGGCTAAAAAGGCTTCCGCATCCTCGTCAATTTTTCCTTCAAATCGGACGTTCCATTGTTTTACGGTTTTAAAAACGACCGAAGGGGAAGGGTCTCGGCGGTTCCATGAACGGCGTCGATCGCCGTCGCGATACCGATCCGGGGGACTATCGCGGGTATAGCCGCGAGCCTGATCGAGGTTGGGTTCCTCGCGGATATCCTCCCGGTCGTGGCGAGCATTGCCGTCCCGACTAGGCGGGTGGCTAGGGGCAGGGCTGGCCCTGGAATCCTGACCCGAACTGTGGTATTCCGACCCTTGGGGGTCGGGTGTTCTAACGCGTTGTCGGCTAGTTGATTGGCCCTGGGCCTCAGTCGCATCGGCGGGTAACTTGCCTGCCGTAGCCATTGTTCTACCAGCCTAATGTTCGCGCGATTTAGTCAAAAGCAAAATACGATAGCGTAAGGTATGTCCGATAAACGGAAAAAGTTTCGCGGTATAAGACAGCTGTGCGGAGCTTTCCCGAAACAAGGCAGTAGGTTTCGAATCGGTCGCCGAAAGGTAGCACAATATCACCAACGAAAACCGAAGTTTACTACCTAAGCTAACGATCGAAACTGAAAAACAGAGAATATATAAATAGATTTAGTCGCAAGAAACTTCGACGGTTAGACGGTTAGGAACGTCGAATTCCAAAAGAAACGTAAATATCAGAGTTGATCCTAGTCAATATCTGATAATTCGGCCTATCGATTTTAAAATCAGACAAATTTAAATTTTAATAGCGAGCGAATTTGAAAATTTTAATGTCACCGAAATCCGAATTTCCGAGCCGGAGCTACCAAAGTTTTCGAAATCAACTTATGTAAGTCGATCGGGTCCGACCCGATCCCAAAATTGAAGGTAGTTTCAAAATTACAAAAAAATTTTAAGTCCAATTCCAAAGTCTATTATGCGAGTCAAGTTCGCGAATAAAAAAAAAACTATTCAAGCGTATTCCCAAAAGTGTACCGTTCGAGTTAATCTGAAACAAAATTCAATTCAAAAGAAACAAAAATTCGAGTTACCCCAAAGCTAACTCTAGCCAAATCCCAATTGGCTACTCGAGAAATGATGGTCTTCCAAAATAGTTCCAAAAATGAAGTATCGCGAATTTTCAAGAAGGTGAATTTAAAACAAAATTTCTTATTAATCCCACTTGGCAAGTCGAGCCACTAAAAGGAAGAAAAAAAAGTTAACGCGGGACTAATCCCGAAAAGGCAACTCAAACCTACCTAAAGGTAGCAATTCTAACCAATAGGGCTATTCGAACCTATCACAAAAGGCAACTCGGACCTATCTCAAAAGGCAACTCGAGTCTATTTCAAAAAGGCAATTCGAGCCTATCTCAAAAAGGCAATTCGAGCCCCACGTTGGGCGCCAGAATTTATCTGTGACGTTATTTTACTGCTATAATTCTTAAACACAGTGTGACGGGCAAGCAGTCACGGGGCTTAAATCACGCGCCACCGGGCCAGTGGCGCCCTCAGGCCCTGAGCCGCCGCGTTAGGCGCGCGGCCCTGGACACCGCGCCGGCGCGCCCGAGCACCACCGAGCCGGCCCGATGCGCGCTGAAGGCCCGGCGGGACGAGGCCCGCCGAGCAGACTTCCGTCCGAGCAGCGAGCCGAGAACACGTGTGCCGACCTCCCAGACTACACCTTTTGAGTCTCGCCCTAAGCCGCCCGGCCGTCTCTCCGGCCGCCATCCGGCCGACCGCCACCCGCCAGCCACCGCCCGGAGCCCCACCACCGCGAGTCCGCCACCCTCGGCCTCGAGAAGGCCGACCCCGGGACCCTCCAACGACGGGCCGCCACGAGGCCCCGTCCACCGCCATCTTCGAGCCGGCCCCGCGCGCCGCCGCCGTAGCGAGTAAGTAGGTTAAGCCAATAATTTAGGGAACGTAGGATAAGTAGGTAGATAAATAAAGACAGCGACTTTTATTCAGCACCTCGAGCCTCCTTATTTTCCCTTTCCCCCTCCTTCCCATTTTCCCCATTATAAATGGCGCCCAACTAATAACCCACGACCCTGCTCACACCTCCATTACCCCGACCTACAAATAGAGGAAAATTGACAATACAAAGACACATATACAGGATGTTAAGCTAGACAGATAGGAACGAAGAATTAGAATTAAGAATTTTAGATAATAATAAAATACAGAGACATAAGAAGTAAAACGAAAATTCACAATCAGAGACACAATACAAAGGAATAAAAGAAATAGAATAGAACAATATAGGGAAATAGAAGAATAGAGGAATAGAGGAATAGAAAAAAAAAAAAGGAACAACTAATATAAAAATCACATACATCTTAAATATTATACGCAGGAACACATAGGTATATAAATTTTAAAACGTGTAACCCCTTCGGATACGATCGAAATATTACGCGAATTGAGAATGTCGACGACGGACAGATATGAGACAGAACGCACAGAACAAACAGTACAGGACGACGCAAGGTCACAGCGACACAACAGCCCGAGCCGGTCCGAGACATCGGTTACGATCGACCTACCTGAGGAGCTACTGACAGAAGAAAACATATACACACACAACGCCACCGCATCGAATTACGAAACACAGACACACAACCCCAATACGAACGAACGACGCGAAACAGAAGACTTAGAAAGGAAAATACACTTATTACAAGACACTTTACAAAAATATACCACTGATTTACACAACATACAAATAAGACAACATAGACGACGAACTCTCATCCCTGCACAGTTAGAGCCGTTCCGAATACAAGAATCAGACAACTCCATAGAGCCACGAAACAGAACATCCACTCACACTACACAATATACACACACACACACCCAAACAACACCCCCCCCCACAACTTAACACTTACATACCACATGACACACCACCAAGACTAAACCAACAAACGGACACACAACCTAACACGTACATACCACATAACACGCCACCTACAATAAACCAACAAACTGACCCCCGACAAATACACACACCACCGCACCCACACAATCAAAGAACACAACCACTTCCACAAGTAATCCAATGGCCACAATCATACAGCCACTCACATACATACACACCCCCACCCCTACCATACTACAAACCACCAATTCACACCATTAACACATGGAAAGTTTCATATGCAGGTCAAGCACATGAGAACCTACACACTTTCCTCAGCACGATACGACAACTACAACACAGCTACGTGTTCACCGATAACCAATTGTTAGACAACATCTTCGTACTACTGAAAGACAACGCAAAACACTGGTATAACATACACAGGAAAGATTGGAACTCATTCGAGGATTTCGAAGAGCAGATTCGAAAGAAATTCCAGGGACAAGACTACATGAATATACTGCAACGAAAAATCGAGAGATACATGCAACACCCACACCAATCCATTACAGACTACTTACTACACCTGCAAACCCTCGCAGAACAGCTTAAACCTCCCATGCCATCTGACAGACTTTTATACATTGCATACGACAACCTCACATTAGAATACAAAGCACGGATACAGAGACGAGACTTCACCGACCTAACACAATTGGAAGACCTAGGAAAAGAATGGGAACACAGTAAGTCGCAAGCTGAACAGACACATTACTCGCCATACCGGCAATACCTACCGAGACCCGACATACCACACAATACATACCCNCTAGCAGTGCCTCCATACTCCCTGAGCCCTGACCACGGCCAGCCCGACGTACCGCCCACTCCAGCCGACCGCCCGGCCGAATCAGCCGTGAGGGCCCACCGCCGCGGCCGACCCGGCCTGTCTCGACACGCCACGCCGCCGCCGACCCACCGCCACGAGGTGCCCGCCATCGCGCCGACACCGCGCGTTCTCCGTAGCCGTAAGTAGGTTAAGTTCGTAGATTAAGGATCTTAGGTTAGGTAGAACAATAAATCTTATAGTGTAGATAACAAGGCCTCTCTCTCTCTCCTTCACCGGTCCTTCCCATTTTTCCCCGTTACACACGTCACAGCCCATACGAACCCACACGCACAGAAGAAGAACAGCGACTACACACACTTCGACTAAAAGAGTACTACGCGGACAAACCAAACACAGACCCTAACCCATTCACAGGACACCCAAAACTGGGACAACCAAAACGACGAACAGAAGACAGTCATACAGAACCACAAGAAACACAGAAACTCAAAACACACCACGGATACATAGCACGAGACAGACGCAGGCTAACAAAGAACCGACGATTTATCCGCCTGCCACGAAACCAAAGACATAAAATACACGATTAGAAAGACGCTAAACGAACACGATACAACGACAGAGATGACTCAGACGAATGTCACACCGCAGACGAAGAGAACCAAAACATACACCAATAGTAACACACAGAAAACACACAAACAACGCAACGGACATCAGACAAACAGTCTACACGTAGCATAGTAAAAGTAGAACTAAGCCAGTACACATAAGGATACAAAAAAGAAAAAAAGGCTTTCTCTAGACATAGTAACATTAAGTTCGCATTCTTTTCTCTTCTTCTCTTTCTTCGTCTGTTCTTTCCTTCCGCTTGTACATACGCGTAGAACTAAGGTATTACATTCTAAGACAAACACCTGAAAAACTAGAATAAGGACAAGTAGAATTAAGCGACCTCACAGGAGAATTAGAGGTACATTACGACAAAGTAGAATCCAGCTACCTTAGGATAGCATAGTAGGACTAGGATAGTAGTAGAACACTAGGAAACACATCAATAAGCGAAAACACATTAGTATTAAATTAGAGTAGGATAAGCGAACCCCGACTAAGGTTGCATACAAGCTGTGACGGATTGCAAGGATACGCCGAACGGTGTCGACGACGGACACTTGGTTCGGGGGGGGGGGAATTCCGGGCCCGCAGCGCCCGGACGATTGCTCGTCACCTTCGCCCGATCGTCTAGGCGGATCCGTTCGAGCCACTCAAAATTATTTCCCGGTTTCGGGAACGAGACACAAAGTTGGGCGCCAGGCCTCCCCGGAGGCCAAAAATACTCGACGGCAAACTCTCGAAAATCTCAACAACTTAAAATTCCAACACTCTCGAACAAATCTCGACAAACTCCATATTGACTCAACGGACTAGGCTCGAACGATCTCCGCCTCGACGATCGTCGCGGCGCGGCCGACTAGCTCAGAGCGCGCACGCGCCAAGGTTCGGAGAGGGCATGGGTAAGACCAAGATGCGGGGACAAAGGGGAAAAACTTCAACAGATTTGGGAAATTAATCTTAGGCTCGAGGGAACCGGGGAGTTCAGCCACACTTACTCAAAAGAAAAACGAATTCGAGTTTGGTACCAACTTTTAACAACGTTTATTTTAACAATAAAANTCCTGGTCCGGCTCCTGGCCGGGTAGTCCTGCTGCCCCTGCGGGCGGCCGCACCCGAGCCTCCAGGGCCCGTCTGCGGCCCGCCCCCGCAGGCAAGGCCACCAGGGGATGTAGCAGGGCCGACTTGCCCTCCGGGTGGACCGATGAACGGGCCGTGGCACCGCGGCTGATGAGCTCGGTCCTGGAGCTCCTGGCCGCCGAGGCTTCCTCGACGGCTTCTTTCTTCCCAGCCGGGGCGACGAGCGGTAGCGCGCGCGCGAGCGCGACCTCCGAGAGGTCGCCGGTGTTGACACTCCGGCCTAGCGACCGGAGCCGCGCGACGCGATACAAAAGATTTCGCGAGCCCTCGATCACCTCGCCGAATATTCCTTCCGAATATCGGCTAGTGCTCGAGAGCACGCCCGGGAACTCAAAAAGAAAACAGCAAATGAATGATTCCTTACAGGAAATTGGGAAGAGTCCCCGCGGATCGCTAAATTAGGCTGTAATAAAATTTTAATGGATTATTAAATACGCATTCTCTCCCTCTCCCCCGCGGGTCGGTGACCGTCGGACCTCGGACCCTGCAACCAGACTGCAAAAAAAAACATGTCGGCAGAAATTTGGAGCCGCCATGGGGTGGCAAAAGATACCACGTCACAAAGCAAAGACACATTAGAATTAAGTTAGAGTAGGATACAGTTCGACATTCACACGCCTAGGATTAAGCGAACCACGTTAGGAATTAATATAAGATGGAACACACAGCAAAGGCCGCACGGACGAGACAAACCGAACAAGGGATGGAACAGAACAGGAGGCACACACACCGGAAGGCACGCAGCAGCAGGCACATATAACAAAAGGCACACAAAACCACACAGCAGAAAGCACAGGAAACAAAAGGCATACGAAACCACACACAACACACCAAAGGGCACATTCTCTCCGCGAACTCAAAACATACACCAGCAAAGAGAACACACACACTCACGGACCCCACAAGGAGCCAACACTACAGGGCACAAGGCCCAAAGAAGTGGAGGAAACGGCCCTTTCGACGGAGGGGGAGGGTGTGACGGGCAAGCTGTCACGCCTTTCGAAGAGCGCGCCGCGAGACCAGTGGCGCCACCAGGCCCCTGAGCCGCCGCGCTGGGCGCGCCCGAGCGCCGCCGAACTGGCCCGAGGATGGCCGAAGGCCTGGTGGGACGGAGCCCGCTAGGCAGACTTCCGCCGAACAGCGAGAACGATCATGTGTGCCTCAACCACCAACGTACAACTCCAACCGCCCCAACCGCTCCTCCTACGGCCGACCAGCCGCCGTCCGCCCGCCACCGCCCGGAGGCCACACCACCGCGGGCCCGTCCTCCCCAGCCTCAAGGAAGCCGCTCGAGAGCCACCCCACCGACCTGTCGCCACGAGACGCCGCCGTCCGCCATTAGGGCCCCGCCGTCCGCGTGACCAGTATAGCGAGTAAGTAGGTTTAAGCCCGTAGAGTTAAGATCGTGAATTAGTTAGGTAAGAATAGGAATAAAGATTAAGATTTTGATTTAGAACTCCGGGTCTCTTTTCTCCCCTTCCCCCGTCCTTCCCATTTTCCCTGTTATAAGGCGTTCAAGAGAACAAAACAACTGTTCCAAGAAGCCGTTATCCTCCATCATCCGGACCCTAAAAAGGGATATTTGATCCGAACCGACGCCAGTGATTACGCACTCGGGGGGTGTAACACCAAACAGAAGGTGTCCCCAAATACAACAAGGGAAGTTCCAAGACCTAGGATTCAAATTCCAGGCATCAGTATTGAAAAACCTGTCGACATAAGAAGGAAGAAAAGAAATCATGGATCGCTGCACGCAGACGGAAGCAAATCTACAAGGATGGGTGAAACCCACACAGCCTTACACGCTGTGTATCCCAAAGCGAGACAGAACTCGACCACCGCGACTAATTAAGGTACAATTACAAACGATACAATAAACACTAACAAAAATACTAAGACACACCACAAACACACAGATCAAGCACAAAAAATCCCAGACAGAAGAGGCATATTTCCGATTCCAAGAGGAAGAAGAGAAAATAAAGAACGAGATCAAGAAAAGCCTCAACGAACATCTCGAGGATACAATCCAGGCTATAGCCAGATTGGGAACACCCCAGAAGACGGAGAAAATAACAATAAAATTTATGCCAAAAGCGGCAAGGCCAGTAATCAAGGGTCTAAAGGTAAATAATACGTAAAGCCCATAATCAATCTAGAGGCACGGAAAAATTATAGAAAAATACTTGCGAATGACATGACGTCATATCGGCCTTGCGGCCGACCGCACCTGGAGGATAATCCTCCTTATCGGTCCTCCCATTGCTGGGGGGTTACACACCATACCCCACCCAGCAACTCCACCGCCAAAGGGGCCCGAAGGCCCAGGACGGGCTGGAAAAACCCGAATGCTCCGGACCGATCGTTCAAACCCCGGGGAGGCGCTTGCCGGGACAGGGCCTCCGCGACGCACTCCCCGAAGGGAGGCCGCTTGACCCCACCCGTTGCCCGCGGGGACCCTCAAGGAGGTCCCTCCCCTGCACCCGCGTGGTGCAAGCATTCGTGCAAGGCGCCAGCTGAGACGTAATGCTCCAGCGTGGTTTGGCGAGCTTTCCAGGCTAGGTCGGGTGGGAACCCGATCCATCGGCCGAGTTGACCCGGCAAATATAGGATCGATTATCCCACCTATCAGCCCGTACTAGCTCGCCGGCCTTCTTATTACGTCCGGTAGGGCCGGCCCCCAACCCGCACCCGGATAAACCGAGGACACGGGACGGGTTACCCGGAGCACCTCCAGCCGTCCGGTCGAGAAGTATTCCCATGACGAGGGCCACCTTTCGCCGGTCACTCTAGGGGGAACAAGAGTGCGATCAAACTCCGCAGAGCGAGCATCTCTCATGGTTCCCCGGTAGCCATTTGCCGTTTCGTTACGGATCCATAGGGATCCGCATCCAGCCCCACCACGAGGAGGTTTACGGATGGCTCTTGGGCGCGTGGGGGCCACCCCCCCCCCCCACGTCGTTGCCTTTTGGAGGCCACTTGCGAATGACAGAAAAATTGATATCGAGCGTGTGAGGGAACCGTGCCCTGCGGATCCGACGGTCCGTGTATATCATCGTACCGTTGTGAGCCCACCGCCGAGAAAAATAAATTAAGAGTAACCGATTCAATGTATAGTCATTTGCGAAATCCTCAAAACCTAAGCGGATAAGGGAACGAAGGAGATCGAAATTTCCTTCAGAAAATTTCAATATCCGTCCGGAGGACAGTTGTAACGGGGCGAATTGGGAGTGCTGGCGCGAGTACAAAAGCAGCGGTAATTGACGCGTGCGCACTAACCGCAGAATTAGGCGGTGCGAAAAGGCCGAGAGGTAGGAGGAAGCCGAAGAATAGGGAGAGGCCCCGAGACTCCAGGAGACCCCAAATAAAATTCTAAAAGACAGATTAGATTTGGATATCGATGGGAATAGTCACCCAATCTCATTAGAAGTAGGATAAATTCAAGTCCCAATTGGACAGAGATTAAGAAGTTAGAATAGTCAGGAAAAGAAGCGGAGTCAAACGGACTCACAAAAGATTTATGAAATAAAATTTATAGAGAAGAATACTAAAATTAAATCCCAACCCCAGCGATCTCTGCCATCGAGGTAGCCCTCGCATCCCTAAGGCTAAATCCTTTTGAACCCGATCCTGGAACTGTGCTATGGCAGCATCTTCCAAAAACATGAACATTAGAGCGTGAAAAGGAAAAGAAAAGTGAAAGAAATGGAGCCATACCTTCGATTGACAGAAGTCAATCGAAACAGGTTCAAACAAAAAGAATACAAAGGAAGTGTGGATCCGTACCTTCGGCCTTGTCAATGCGACAGCTCTGAAGCAGGAACTAACACTATTTTCGATTGTGAAAGACAGCCCGGACTCTATCATTGAGATTTCCTTCGATCTGCCGAATTTTCACAGTTGATTAGAAAAATCGGAGCGTTCGAGATATCGAAACACGAACTCGATTCAAAATTTCGGCCTCGATCAGCTGAGCGAGCGACGCCTAGACGTATAAGAAACCGAAACACTGTCTGCGCGGCACGAGACATCGCGATCCTTCTCTAATTCGCACGCCTGCCTCTCTCTTACTCGGGTCTTCGCACCTCGGAAATCGGTGATTTAATTTTCCCGGAAAATTCTGACGCGGCTAGCTAGGATTCACGACAGTGTGGAAAAGACGGTGCATATTGCACGACCTAATCCGTACTATTACAATATATATATATATATATATTCGATATGCAATATACAATATATATTGTAACTTTTCTCGCGTATCGGCCCTTTCCCCCTTGTTCGGTCGCGTCGTATCGCGCAATCGGGCGGTCGCGATGAAGTTTATTAGATTGCCTTTTGGCAACTTCCTGGGTTTCCTTTTGGCAGTCTCAGATTAGCTAGGGCTTTCAACGGCGCAGAGCCTCAGCCTCTAAGCACTTGTCATCAGTGAAAGCCGTATGGTAGGGAATCCAGGAATTTTACGTGGTCCATCTGAGGAAGGTTCGGTCGTGGACTCGAAATTATAAGGGCCTCCGTGTGTCTTTCCGTCGCATCAAGTATGGTGTTCAATTAAATTTCTCTGATTTTGAAAATTGTAAGTCTATTCGAGATTATGTGTGGACGGGCTCCACGGTCACACCTTGTGTTCCCGTGACCCTTTAACAGAGGGGGAACGGCGCCATGCCGTCACGCCCTCGGTGTGTGAGTGTGGAAGAACCTTGTACTGCGAGAGTGGATCGTCCCGTACCTCTAGTCCCCCGGGGAACGTCGCGATGACGTCACGCCGGGGGCTTAGATGGGGGGAACGAGGCCGTCTCCTGTATACGAGGTTCCTAGTTTCCTCCGTCAGGCACGGAATTGCCCGTGCGACCAAACACCCGGGGAACGTCGCGATGACGTCACGCCGAGGGGCAGGTGCACGGCTTCAAGACCGTTCTTGAGCCTGAGGAGCAGGATGCGCGTCGTCTCGAGCGGCCAGACACTCGGGGAACGTCGCGATGACGTCACGCCGAGGGGCAGGTACAAGAGTCCGACGTCGTCGTCCGGCTTCGTCTCAAGCGGCTATACACTCGGGGAACGTCGCGATGACGTCACGCCGAGGGGGCAGACGCGGGAGCACGAGACCAGCCGCGGAGCGCCTCGCTGCCGAGTGGAACGGGGAGCGGCTCTATGCCGCCACGCTTCGCATGGCAGGCGAGTTGGCTCGCCGAATTTTTTAAGATTTTCGACAATGATTCCCGGAAGGGGAATCGGTCTAAATGGCCACCGTTCGTAGGTGGTCCGAGGTATCCCTGCCGGACGCTTTGCCGGACTTCATTGGGTGCTCGGACTCACCTGCCTACTAAGGGCACTGAATTCTATGTGCTCGTGAAGAGCGGCCCTGTCGCCTTGTCTCCTCGAGCCTTTTAATATTCCACTTGCCAGGGGATGCCTGACGTTATATTAATTTGATCGCGATGTATTAATTCGCGACCTCGTGACCCTGCCCGTGTTGTGTGCGCGCGAGGCTCTCTCTCGACGCGCCGAGCAAGCAGTTGTTTTCATATCCCCCGCGAACCAGTTATCGCGTTAACTACCGTCGCAGGGACAAGATTCGATTTGTCTTACGCAGGTGTCGCGTCGCGTACCTCCGACACGTAACAATACGTATATTGACTATCTATAGATATCCACAAGATATCTGTAAGTCGTATAAAAGATAGCTAAATGACCGTCTAATATACGTATATTATACATAATCTATAGATATCTGTAGATCTTATAGATATCTTGTAGACATCTCATGGATCTTTTATAGATATCTCTCATAGATCTCTCATGGATACCTCATAGATATCTTATAGATATTTCGAAGATATTTCATGGATCTCTCATACATGTTACAGATCTATATAAGATATATATAACAGGGCTAACTGACTATCTAATATACTGTGACGTGTCGGAGGTACGCGACGCGACACCTATGTAAGACAAATAGAATCTTGTCCCCGCGACGGGAGTTAACGCGATAACCGGTTCGCGGGGGATATAAAAACAACCGCTTGCTCGGCGCGTCGAGAGAGAGCCTCGCGCGCACACAACACGGGCAGGGTCACGAGGTCGCGAATTAATACATCGCGATCAAATTAATCTAACGTTGATATGAGTCACCCCGATTGGAGGAAAGGATCACGGCCTTGACCCCGGCGAATCAAANAACCTAACCTAACCTAACCTAACCTAACCTAACCTAACCTAACCTAACCTAACCTAACCTTGCGACCGGTGCCATCTTCGGAGAGAACGTCCACGGGTCAGTTCCTGGCCGCGATGTTCCCGGACGGAGAAGGATGCCCGACGGAGGACGCCGCCAGGACCCGGGCGCAGACCGACCCCCTGGGCCTGCTTCTGGACGAGGCCCAGGGGTTCCCGCAGTGAGGGGAATAGGATCTGTAGAGGAAGGATGGCCCGGAGGAAGGAGCGGGCGGTGTACATGTAATTGATAGAGAGTTTGAACTTTAATAAAGGAAAATATATATTGATTAATTAAATACGTGTGTGTCAACCCCTTTTAATTCCTTTTCGAGTAAGGGGTACTTTCGAGTCCTATGAGGGGAAATAAGTGCTTAGAACCTCGAAGCTTGAATACCGAGGAACGCGAATAGTATTATATGATATGAGTTACGCGGTGAGACCGTTGAAGGCACGCGATGAGAGACGAAGTATTAATTAAAATGAGGCTCGCGAGAGTTCGATTAGGCCGCGCGAAGCAATTAGCAAAGAGGTAAGAGATTAGTCGACAGGACCGCGAACCGCGAGGGTAGGTCGCGGTACCTGGGGTGAGCTCCGCCGAGGGCCCCCCGTCGAGACGAAGGGAAAGGAGCAGGTAGTCGACCCGCAGGACAGGAATCGCCGGCGGAGAAGGTTTACGCGACTGACCTCGATAGGCCGTGCGGCGGGGGAAATCAGATGGCCCCCGTACGCGATTCACAGACGGCACTATAGTAAAGCGAGCCTGCTCGGACGTAGTGAGTCACGCGCGCCGAGGTCAGGACTCGCGAATCCATTGACTATGCCGGGCCGCTCCGCAGTAAGGGGATACGCGCCCGAGGGGAAGAGAGAGGGGCGGTCCGCGTGGCGCGAGACCACGTGGGACCGAACCCGTGATAGATACGAGAGGCCGAGACCGCCGCGAGCGTACGCGCCGTTAACGCCGTCGGTACGTTCGACGGTGGCGCCATCTAGCGGCCAAGCAAGGAAGTTTTAAGGCGCATCTGATACCGGCACGCCAGGCCGCGAGAGCCGCGTCCGGGAGACGCTGCCGCCGACGAGTAATGTACGAACCTCTTTACTCGCGCCCGAAGAGGCCCAGATACGGCGGGTAAGGAGGGAACCTATAAGTTAGTTTTGTTGATTAAAAAAGAATAGAGAGGCCGCGGCGACCAGAATTCGCGCGCATTAAGGCCATATACTGATTAGCCAAGGGGCAAAGATAAGATTCGCTCAAGAGCGACATGTATAGCCAAGATAGGCAGTTTTTATCGAATAATTATGCGGGGAAAGCGTCGCCCACGATTTACAATAACGAAATGAAATAAGGAAGCCAAGAGCTTTGATAATTGTTAACTGTTGTTCATGTGCGATCGCTAGCAACAAAGATAGCGAAGCGATAAATCAGACGCTGACAGGCTGGCACGTGCCGCTGCATCCGGGCCCGATGGGGGGGACGGTCGGCCCGTGCCGTTCAAGGCCACATATGAACTTGAAACCTGCATCATGTGCAGCGTGTAACGGGTCAAGCGGCTAACATGAGCCACTGTACGTTAGGACCATTATTTCGGGAACCGTTCGGGCATGCGCGGCGACCTAGAAAAGAGGGTAGGGAGGCCGCGAGTGGGGATCGCGATTTCGCGATTGCGGAGCACCGAAAGGGAGCTCTCTTGGATTTCAGACGCGATACCGATCGGTACGATCGCGCACAAATTATTAGATGTCTATGAGAAAAGGTAAGTACTTTCTTCCAGGTACCTTCTCCAGCGAGTCGGGCATGCCGTCCCCTCTCGTATCCTACTTTTCCAACAATCTTTCCTTTTAAATATTCCCAATCCGTTCCAATTCTCGGTCTCGGACTTCCCCGACTCTCGAGCCACCTTTGTCTCCCAAAAAGACTATACCTTCTTCTAGCCGATCTCCGAGGCTAGGTAACTTAGAATAAGTGATACTAAACCCCGTAGAGCATAACTCCGGGAAGAAGCATAGATTCGCGGAACCAATTAGTCCGTGGCCCAAGCATCGAAACTCATCGAGTAAAGACAGATTTCGTTTAGGCTGATCAGCCCATCCCATAGGCCGAGTAGTATTCTAACACCAAGGTTCAAAAAAGAACCTCAAGCGCGTTCCCTTAAGGGCAACTAGCCCTGGGCTAGAAATAGATTTCTGTGCGCGGATCGAGAAAAACGAAAGATCTGCAAACTTAGGTCACGGAGTAGGGACTAACTTCCTTAGCCTCGTAACAGTTTAAATTTATCCCAACACCTGAAATTCCATCATTCCCAATCCTGATGATTCAATGATGAAACTACAGAACGCACCGATAACGGGATAAGCCGTTCATACTGAGAATCAAACTCCATCCTTCCTTTCCCCACATCCGTCAACAGAAAAACCGGAAACACGTGTACTGGGAAGATATAATAGAATTGGGATTGCACCTCATTTAATTTAAAGCAATCCGGAACGGTGAATAATTTCCCTAGAAATTTAAACCACCAATTCGTGCGAAACGGTGCGGAAGCAAAGGCCCCAACGTTAGAAAAACTCGCTAAATCCAGATTCGGTCGACAGGCCTTCCGACTCGCCATAATATTTACGCGCTCAGCTGATCGTTCGTGAACGCTCTCCTCGCTCTCTCGCCAGTCTCTTTCTATTTTACATATTAGAATTTAAATTAATTTCGGTCTTAGGATCGTGAGGCTCGAACCCTCGAAGGATGCAGTTTTTCTGTGCATAGGCACGGATCAAACTGCATACCATTACAAGCGCTAACATTCCTTTAGGATTTCCGCGAGAACGCGTTGAGTTATTAATGTGCGGTTTTCGGATTCGACATCGTATTCGCGAGGAGACAGAATGATACCGCGAACGGGTCCGATAGCACATTGTAAAGCATAAATCATTGACAGGTGTCAATGATTTATGACTCGCTAAATCACGAACCGATGGACCGGCGACGCTATAAATTTAAGGCTAGCATTATTTAAGCGTATGTACACGAACGCCCTAGTCGCCGATCTTTTAATAAATGTTTTAAGCAATTGTTGTTAACAAAAGGCCGAGAATGCGGCATGAGTCGAAACCGCGAGTTAGAGCGTTCGGCGAGCATCATTAATTAAGTGCGACCCCGTAAGCGGGAGTATGATACGAATTATAACTTGCGAGTTATCTAATTAAATATGTAAAGGAGTGGGGGGCTCCTACAAGTTACCGTTGTTAAACGGGAGCCCCCACGAACCCCGCGCGAAGGGAATATTAATCCAGAGGTCACGCGAAAAACTTTGAGCTAATCGCGAAGTCTGTGCGATTAGCGGTTTGGCTGTTGCTAAGCCCATCCATCAAAGTTGACAGCCCGCCCGAGTATAAATAGGGGGCCCCGAGCCGCCCACGCTAATTCGCAACCAGTAGTCACAGAGGGCGGACGTCGCGCCGCGTGACCTATTGGTCCCCGGGCCCTCACGAGCGCCGCGATTCGAGTCGAGATCGGCTCAATACGGGGGATAAACAATTAAAGAAGAGTTTGTGAGATCACTGTCGGAAGTCCCGACATATCGGAATTAATAAGAAGTGTTTAAAAAGTTAGTTCGGAAACCGAGCTGGATCACTGTCGGAGGTCCCGACACATCCGATTAAATAAAGTGGAAATAATGATAAAGGGGAATTGAGCAAAATAATTGCTGAGCCGATCACTGCTGAGTCAAGGCAAATCGAGAGTACAAGTGTTGAGTTTAGTAGGAGCGTAACGTCGCGAAGCCCGACGCCGCCGAGATATTATTGAGTGTTATCCGCGCCGTGTCGCGAGAAAAATATTGTTGAATTGGAATGTCAATGGAATTGGAATAAATCGATTATTGGATTACTCGCGTTGGATTATTCAACCCCGCGAGCGGAATAACCTGGCACCCTAAGGACACTCTCGCTTCGGATCGGTCCGACGGGCGAGCCAGTGAGCAAGTGAAATTAATACCTTGGTGTTTAATTGGTAAAAACACCTGGCGACCGAAAAACCCGAACGAAGATACGATAATTAGCACAGGGAACCGTGAAATCAGCCCATTTGGGAACGCGCTACAACACTGATAGAAAGGAAGTCCGATAGCTGGGGCCACGGTCAAGGACCTGCGCTGTCTACCGGGAAGTGATTGCCGACGTCGGTCCGGGAAATCGATTGACCTCTGATTGCAGGGGATCGGCTGACCTTCTTCCCTGATACGAGGGGCCCACCAACCGGTCACAACCTAACCTAACCTCGAAACCGGCAGCAGAGCAGGGGTGATCAGCACGACGGACCAAGGAAGGAGGCAGAAGTCTGTCGTTTATATATTCATGAATATTAAAGGACACACTGTATTTTATTGAAACTACATGAGTTTAACCCTTCTCTTCCTCTAAAATGTAAGGGGAGATCTAAAGTAGAGTAAGGGGAATTATATGCTTATGGGCTCTCGATGGTTGAAATTGCGAGACGCCATTTTCCGCGACGCGTAATCCGATGGGAACGCGTCGGCGAGGCGTTTGTCCCGCTGGGGACTCGCTAGGAGAAATGGTAAGAATTTATTTATGCGTCAGACACGCGAAAAATTGACCCGCAAGGATCAAGGGCGAGCTCTATGGGAGCCCCTTGAACAGCCGGTAAAACAGAAATCATTGAGATCGCGAGCGAAAATATAGATACGCAAGACGCGATAGTATGGGGATTTAAACGGGCCGATAAAGAGCCAGACCGCGAGGGGCGCGCGGGGATTACGCGCGCTCTATACTCCGCGAATTATTCATAGTGGGTCTGCCGCGCGCCGTGAGTCAGACGCGCGCGGGTCAGTACCATTCACCTTATAGCGCAGAAGGCTGTCCGACTGTAGAGCGGACGCGTCAGGGGAAAGGGGACGGGTCGCGTGGCTCGAGACCACGTGATGCCGGCGTACCGAGACGCGAGAGCCCGAGCCGCCGTGCGCGCGCATGCCGCGGCCGCTTGCCGGCGAATTCAACCGAGGCGACATCTGTCGGCCAAATTATACACTACGAAGCGCGCAGCGTACCGACGCACCGGGCCGCGAGAGCCGCGTCCGGGAGCTGCTGCCACGCGCGGAGAATCTCGGAACCCCTTAGGTCGCGCATGCAAAGACCTTGAGCCGGCGGGTAATAAAGCGCCGTGCGTATTAAATTAATCATTTACTATTGTTGTAAGGGTCGCGACGGGACGGAACCGTGCGCAAATGAACCCGCGAATTTTATGCCATGCGATGGATCCGTTGGTCTCGCAGATAGGGCAATATTAGCCGATACAGGCGATTAAATAATCATATAAAATAAAGTAATTTGTTCACCGCGCCCAAAAGTGGCGGATTCGTCTAGTTAAGCTATTCCGAATAAAACCTGACCGATCTGAGCGTCGTGCGATCGCTATTAACAAAGTTAGCGGAAAATCGATTAATCACGCGCTGACAGGTCGGCACGTGCCGCTGCAGTCGGGCCCAAAGGGGGGCGACCGGCACGTGCCGTCAAGGACAAATGGAAGCTTCTAGAATGCAACCAACACTCCAATGCGATTTTCTCGAGAACGCGTGGAGATATTTAAAAACTAATTACGGATTATTGTTCAGCGCCACGAGGAGAATAATATGCCCTCGCGTGTGAATCCGATATCATTCGTTAAACGGGAAATCGATGACAGGTGTCATGATTTATGACTCTGTAAATCTTAAACTATTGGACCGGCGACTCTATAAATTTAAGGCTAGATACATAAGAATATATGTACACGAACGCCCTAGTCGCCGAGTAAATTCCGCATAAATTAATGAAATTGTTATTAACAAATGGCGAGAAATGAAGCCATGTTCAATTAGCGAGATGGTGCGTTCGTAGCGCGGCGGGTGGAGATATAAATCCCCGTCAGCGGAATAACCGTATCTATCCGTATTCATGAGATATTTAATTAATTATGAGAAGGAGAGGGGGGTCCGCTCAGGTTACCATTGTTAAACCAAGACCTTCCCGAACTTCTAACCTAGGGGAAATTAACCAGCAGGGCACGAGGTAAACTTTGAGCTGATCGCGAATATCGTGCGATCTGCGGTTTAGCTGTTGCTAGGACCATAAATCAAAGTGACAGGCCGGCTCGGCTATAAATAGGGGGCCGTGAGCCGCCGACAAGTAATTCGCATCCAGTAGCATAATAGACCGGCCGATCGTGCCGCGTGGCCTGCTGGACCCCCGGGCCGTAAGCGCCGCGGATCGAGTCGCGCAAAGACTCAATACGGGGGAATACAAGTATAAAGAAGTGTTAATTAAAAGTGTCGATCACCGTCAGACATACTGATAAATCGTAATAAGTAAGAAGAATTGTGAGGAATTAATAAAGTGGAATCACTGCTGAGTGAATCGGCATATTCGTAATATTGAGAGTAAACGACCAGTACGCGGATACCCGTCGCAAGGTCCGACGCCGTCGAAGTTCGTTGATTAAAGATTAATTGAGGGTTAACTTAAGTCGAGTTACGACTACTGAAATCAAGCGTCTAGTAAGTGGAATAGCCGTCGCGCAGTCCGACGCCGCTGAAGTGCGCCATTGTAAAACGCGAATACCGCGCGAATTATATTTGTTGATGAATACGGTATACATTGGAATAAATGAGTAAATGAAATCTCGCGTCGATTATTTACCCGCGAAGTGTTATTTTCCTGGTCACCCGAGGGCGCTCTTACTCTTCGGATCAGCCAGGAGGTGAACCAGAGGAGTTGCAGAAGAAGAAGAAGCTTACCACCTTGGTGTTTAGTGTGTCAAAACACCTGGCGACCGACTATAAGGATCGAAGTTCGTGCCTTTCACGGGGGATCCGTGACGAGGCCAGCGCGATACTTAGCTGGTGCTCGAGGCAATAAATTCAATCTTGCAAGGAGGAAGGGATAGAGACCCTTGGATAACTCCTTAAATTATTTGCCACGTTCGTACAAATCTGACGATCGTGAGAGGACCAGATCTACTGTCTGTCTGGTACCTGAAGTGTTGAAGGTCATACAGACCATAATAGGGAGCGAGGCGAGACAGCCCTTCATAGCTCCGCAGCTTAATTGTTACATCGCGTAAATTAGCGATCATTAATTCTGGGGGAGAATTGTTTAATTTCACGGGAGTTATTGTTAATTATCTTGGTCATTTCTGGTTATTTGCGACAAGTAGAACAGAGGTCCGATAGCCTTAGGCAGCGGTCAAGAACCTGCGCTGTGTTACGGGAAGAGATTACCGACGAGGTTCCGGGGAAACGGTTGACTTTTGCCCCCGGGTAAACGGCTGACCTTATCCTCCGAGACTCGGGGCCCCCTGATCGGTCACAACCTAACCTTAACCCCCGACGCTCTGGGCCTGCTGACCGGTTACAATTTAACATTGAGAGGGTGCCCAATTCGACCTCGGCGAGGGTGACCCATTCCGCGCCTTGGTCCGATGGCGGCTGGCTTCCTTCCTCGGGAGCGCTCGTCCCCCTCGTAGATGGCGCCGGTCTCAATGTTAGGTTGTAACCGGTCAGCAGGCCCCGAGCGTCGGGGGTTAAGGTCAACGGATGACCTCGCTATGTCTCGTGCCGCGCAGACAATGTTTCGGTTTCTTATAGGTCTAAGCATCGCTCGCTCAGCTGATCGAGGCCGCAATTCCGAATCGAACTTGTGTTTCTATATCTCGAACGCTTTAAGATTCTTAAACAACTCTGACTGATGATTATTTAGCTGTTTTTACTTTGCTGTACTAAATTTAGTTGGGATAGGAATTGAACTCTCAGATTGACGTTTTATCTCATCAGAGTACGCCAACTGTTCATCATCGAATCCGGATAAAAAGGATTCAAGGTGTGGGTGCAATTGGGTTGGTCTCCTAGTATTTCGGAATCCTGTGAACTTCTTAATTTCTGATTGTAAACAATTATTGAATTTGCTTTGAATGAATTAATTCACTCCCTGGAGTATTGCTCTACAGGTGTTAGTCTCAACTTAATTTAGGTTATCCAGTTTCGGATATCCACTGGTTTTAGGGTTTTGAGGGTTGAGAGGATATGTTGTTGTAGGTTCATTGTTTTGCACTTCTTCGTGCTCCGATTCTTCTATTCGACTGTGAAAGTCCGGCAGATCGAAGGCAATCTCAATGATTGTGTCCGAGCTGTCTTTCACAATTGAAAATAGTGATAGTTCCTGCTTCAGAGCTGTCGCATTCACAAGGCTGAAGGTACGGATCTACACTTTCTTTGTATTCTTTTTATGTGAACCTGCTTCGATTGACTTCTGTCAATCGAAGGTATGGCTCCTTTTCTTTCACTTTTCTTTTTCTTTTCACGATCTAATGTTCGTGTTTTTGGGAGATGCTGTCATAGCACAGTCCCAGGATAGAGTTTCAAAAGGATTTCGAATTTAGGGAGGCGACGGCTACCTCGATGGCAGAGATCGCTGGGGTTGGGATTTAATTCCCAGAATTCTCCTGCCTATAAGTTTTATTTCATAAATATTGGTTGAGTCCGTTTGACTCCGCTCTTTCTCCTGACTATTCTAAGTTCCTATTCTTGTCCAATTGGGACCTGAATTTATTCTAAATTTATTTAATATGGGTGATTGTTCCCATCAATATTTAAATTTAATCTCCTCGATATCTAAGTCTGTTCTCTTTGAGACCTTATCCTATTCTCTTTTTCAGAATTTTACTTGGTCTTCTGGAGTCTCACGGCCTCTCCCTACTCCTAGGCTTTCTCCTACCTCTCGCCCTTTTTGCATCGCCTAATTCTGCGGTTATTGCGCACGTGTCGATCGCCGTCGATTTCGCTCTCGCGCAAGCGTTCCCAATTCGCCCCGTTACAACTGTCCCCCCGAAGGATATTGAAATTTTCTGAAGGAAATTTCGATCTCCTTCGTTCCCTTTTTCGCTTAGGTTTTTGGGATTTCGCAAATGATTACACCTTGAGTTGGTTACTTTTAATTTATTTTCTTGGCGGTGGTCGCACCACGGTTCGATGATACACCCGGATCGTCGGATCCGTAGGGTACGGTTTCTTCACACGCTCGATATTAATCTTTCGGTTACTCGCAACTATTTTTCGGTGACTCTTCCATGCCTCTACATCAATTATGGGCTTTACTTCCAGACTTTTGATTTGCTGGTTTCGCAGCTTTTGGCATAAATTTCATCATTATCTTCTCCGTCCTCTGTGGTGTTCCCCATTTGGCTATGGCCTGGATTGTATCCTCAAGATATTCGTCGAGGTTTTTCTTTATCTGGTTCTTAATTTCCTTTTCTTCCTTTTGGAACTGGAAATACGCCTCCTCGGTCTGGGATTGTTTATGCTTGATCTGTGTGTGTGTGTAGTGTGTCTTAGTATTTTTGTTAGTGTTTTTTATGTTGTTTGTAATTGTATCTTAATTGGCCGCGGTGGTCGAGTTCTATCTCGTTTCGGTATACACAGCGTGTACGGCCGTGTGGATGTCTCATATCCTTGTGGATTTGCCTTAGTTTGAGTGCCGCAATCCATTATTTCTTTTCTGACTTCTTCGGGCGACAGGTTTTTCAATACTGGTGCCTAGACTTTGAATCTTAGGTCCTGGAACTTCCCTTGTTGTGTTTGGGGACACCTTCTGGTTGGTGTTGTCATCCTTCTCTCCTCTTTCTGTTGTTATCACTCGCCTAGTCATTGCCTTGATTTCGGTCGCTTGCGCTTGATGTCCTACCGGACTCCTCTAACCTACATGTTGTGTTTTCGGTCTCGCTGACCTCAACGCAGGTGTGCACCTTTCGCGTACTTATTTCTAAGCCTTAACTACTTCCCTACCTACCCGAATCTCACTCTTTCTCTGTTTTTTTCGATATTCCTTAACTCTAAGGTTTCCTGATCTAACATCAACGTATTTTCTTTATCTATCGCTTCTAACTTGTGTTTAGTTACTTAAACTAAGTATATTTTTTTCTCCTTTTTTTTTTAATTCTAATTTTTCTTATTTCTAATGTAGGTCGCATTTGGGAAATGGAATGAGGGTGAGAAAATTAACTACTTTATATGGGTTTGCTTATTCAGCCGATACTCAATTTATTTAAAAATTTATTTCAAGCGGGCCTAGTCCCCTTCGCGCTCGTCCACCAAGTACTATCCATTTCCTATCCACCAAGTACTCGTTGACCGTTCTTTTCCGGCCCCGCAATTCTACCCATACCGTGTTGTACCGAATGTTACATTCGGTTGGGTACATTTCCCAAGTTCCCCTGGCTAGTGTCCTTCTTAGCCACTGGATGGTGTCTTGGTCCCACTCTCTATTCCTAGGTTCCATCTGCTCGAGTTCAATCGGGATCGCCTGCATCGGGATGTTTGACACCGCCGCGGGCAGCGGTCGCAGGTCCTCCGGTTCGGCCTGTCCATATTTGCCGACATCCACGGCGTACGATTTAAGCCGCTCGGCATTTCTTATAATAACACGACGCCATCTTTCACTGGTGTCCTGGACCGCTAGTTGTCCATCCTCCCACTCCCATGTTGTCGATGGGTACCGAGGCATCTCCCTCTCAAGCCACGCTTGCATCCTTCTGTACTGGGTTTGTCGAGCATCTAACTGCACCCACATACAGTGCGGGTCTCGTACGGACACCACATGGACAGCCACTCGTCCCAGCGTCTCCACCGGTATGCTCGGCAGAGTCCTCTCCGCGTATGTCCTCGAGCTTTGGACTGTAAGGATTTTATTGAGGTTAATCAATCTGGTTAATTGTCTTTTCTTTTCTTGGTCCTTCTTATTTACTACTCACTGTTTATCCTCCCTGACATTTTTCTTCTCTCTCTCTTTCTTCCTTTCTTCTTGCTACTTTTACTACTGCTGCTTCTGGTGCTTCGATCGAAGATCGACTGATTCAAATTTTATTTCTGTCCAACGTTCGCGGAACTTCTTATGTCTTACCTCACTTCTCACCTAGGGGTTGTCGGTCCCCGGAGAGGTGGTCATGGCGTTATTATTCTCCCGATTTTGATTTCGTGTCCTTAGCCATTGTCGAGTCACCGGCCGTTGCTCCTCTTAGGTTTCCTCACTCTGCTGATTATTAGTGTCCAGGTCGTTATTAATATCTAACGCCTGTGGGTCACTGCTTGTTTCCATCGGTGTTAGATATGGCTTCAAATGAACATTATGAAACATGCCTCTTTCTTTCTTGGTTTCCGGATGCATTAAAATGAACGTCGCTGATCCGATAGCCTTTTTGATTATATATGGGCCTTCGTATATCGCTAGGAATTTAGCTATCAACTTGTTTGTTGGATTCGATACATTACATGCTTTGACTAACAAGGAAGGTACCTGAGGTGTCCCCCTCCGATTTTGTTCATTTTTAAATATGTTATAGTGGACCAAAATCTAAGGGACCCGTGTTTTTTTTTATCGGCGGATAAACACTTTTAGGGGGTGAAATCAGGCTTCAAAGTTGGCCGTGAAAGGGGGTGAGTTTGCTGTTTCATATAGAAGCACTCGACCGATTTTCATGGAACAACCGTCAAAATGTAGGGAATGAAGAATTATGAAACATGCATTTGGAATTTTTCGAAAAAATTCATTTTTAAGGGGTGAGCCACCCCTTTGAATACTTCTTTTACCCCTTACGCGAGCAGTAATTGCTCTATCCAAATGAAACTTGGTTAATTTATAGACCAGAACAATACAAAAAAAGTTTCATTTGGATAGAACAATTACTGCTCGCGTAAGGGGTAAAAGAAGTATTCAAAGGGGTGGCTCACCCCTTAAAAATGAATTTTTTCGAAAAATTCCAAATGCATGTTTCATAATTCTTCATTCCCTACATTTTGACGGTTGTTTCATGAAAATCGGTCGAGTGCTTCTATATGAAACAGCCAACTCACCCCCTTGCACGGCCAACTTTGAAGCCTGATTTCACCCCCTAAAAGTGTTTATCCGCCGATAAAAAAAAACACGGGTGCATTAGATTTTAGTCCTCTATAACATATTTAAAAATGAACAAAATCGGTGGGGGACACCTCAGGTACCTTCCTTGTAAGACCAGGTCACCTTCGGTGAAGTTTGTGAGTTTGTGTGTTTTATTGAACCTTTCAGGCTCGTTTCTTTCCCTTTTTTATCAGTTTTTCTCTCACTAGTTTTAACACAGTTTTTCTATCATTCGTAGGAGTTTCGTTGTCAATTTTAATCCATTTTTCCCAAAATCGGGTTGGTTTTTCATTCAAGTGCACTTCCAGTGGTGTGAAACCTGTAGTGTCATGCTAGACTTCATTTATGCTGTCTTGAATAATCTTCAACCAATTGATCCAGGCATTATGTTGCCCTTGAATCAACGTTCGGAAGAATCGTCCTAGTTCGCGGTTCACTCGTTCTACGATGTTTCCTTGTGGGGATGCCTTATGGATGAGAATACCGGCTGGATTCCTTCTCTTTTTAATTTGTCTAGCCATTGCTTCGATGTAAATTGCGTTCCATGGTCGAATTGCAAGCGTTTTGGTTTTCCGTAGTTCTCAATGTAGTGCTCATATATACATTTAATGGTAGCACCTGCATTCGCTTTTCGTAGCGGGTACAGTGCAACGAATTTACTAAAAGCATCTATCGTTACGAGAATATGTTTGTATCCTCCTTTCGCTGTTGGTAAGGGTCCAAAATAGTCGATCGAGACTAATTCCAGAGGTTGTTCAGATGTAATATTTTGCATTGCAGCGTAGCATGTTTGATTGGTCACCTTACACCTTTGACAAGTATCGCACCGTGAGGTAATATTCTTGATTAGTTTTTCCATTTTTGGGAAAGTAAATTGTTTTTGTAAAATCGCATGCGTTTTTCTTCCACCTATATGATCATAAATTTCGTGACATTCTTGTGCTATTTTGTAAAATCCTTCCTTCGTGAGTAAGATCTTGTATGCGTCGAGTCCTGTTCTCTTCATTACGATGCCATCTTGAATCTTGAATCGTCGGTTTTGTTGATTCGGCAATTCTTCCAGAGTCTTTTTAATTGTTGATATTCGAGGATCCTGATTCTGTCGCTCTTTAATGTTCTTTAAATAGTCAATTATGGTTAGTAATGGTTCCCTAACAAGGAGTGCTGGGATGACTTTCTTGTGATCTAAGTTTTCCGGCGTGTGATTTTTCACATGACGACTGAGAACGTCTGCCACCACATTGTCCTCTCCCGGGCAGTGTTTGATTATCAAATCATAATCTTGGATTGAAAGAATCCATCGGGCCATTCGTGCGTTTGCACACTTGCACGTGAGAAGGAATATTAGCGACTTATGATCGGTGATGATGGTTATGGGTATCCGTCGTAGACGTGGAGGGCGAGGCGGTCTCGCTCTGGGAGGCGATGACGCAAGCATACGACTTCGCCATGCCTCAGCGGCGGGTGGCGTACTGGTGGTCCGAGAAGATCGCGGGCCTGCGCGCTGCATGCGTGCGCGCGTGCTGCCGGTACACCCGCTCGAGCCGCTGGCGGCGGCGGGACGAGGAGGAGACGGCGAGCCTCTGGGCGCGGTACCGCGACGATGCCGTGGCCCTGAGGGCGGCCATTACCGCGGCCCAGACACGGGCCTGGGAGGAACTCCTGGGGGAGCTCGAGCGTGATCCGTCGGGGCGGCCCTATAAAATTGTGCTGGGCAATCTTCGGCCATGGGCCTCCCCGATCACAGAGACGCTGGACTCCCAAATGGTGAGGCGGGTCGTCGACGCGCTATTCCCCCGCAGGGGAGAGGATGCGCCGCCCGCCCCGGATCCGGTGGACTCGCCCATCTGGTCCGCCGAGCTGGGGGTCCGGGAAGAGGAGCTCGCCTGGGCCGTCCGGAGACTCGCGGCGCGGAGCACCGCCCCGGGCTCGGACGAAATCCCGGGAAAGGCCTGGGTTTTGGCCGCGAGAGAGCTCGAACCCCGACTCGTCAGGCTATTCAACGCCTGCCTCGAGTCGGGCCGTTTTCCGCGTGAGTGGAGGACTGGGCGCCTGGTCCTCCTCAAGAAGGACGGCAGGCCCGCGGACTCCCCCTCCGCGTACCGCCCGATCTGCTTGCTCGGTGAGGTCGGCAAACTCTTCGAGCGAGTGATCGCTCGCCGCCTCACCGGGCACCTGTCCATGGTGGGACCCGATCTAGCGGAGTGCCCGTTCGGGTTCCGGGAAGGCCGCTCGACCGTCGACGCCATCGCACAGTTGCACGCCCTCTAGTACTCGGTCACCGACCGAGGCGGGGTGGCGTTTTAAGTGATACTAAAACCCGGAGAAATTAACTCCGGATGAAACATCCGGAGTTAATTTCTCCGGGTTTTAGTATCACTTAAATTATGTTATCCAGCCGCGGTTATTGGCTGGGTTAAGGCTTTGAGGATTAGGACTTCTGCTATTAATCGCAACGTGCGATTTTGAGGATAAAATGTAGGATTGTAATAGACAGGGATTTTAGAGAATAGGATGTGGGTGTGGTCGCTACACCAGACCCACAGGAAGACGGACCTGCAAATAAACAAATCAAGTGCATTCACCCTTATTGAGAGTCTCCTCCGTAATCGAATCGTGAGCGGCAATGCTCGGTCATCGAATTTGGGACAAAACTCTAAAGAGCAACTTCTCGTCAGAGCACTGTCCGGCTCGGATCGAGAGCGGCAAAACTCAGTCACCGAGGAACGAACAGCTTCTTAACGAGGTGATTCTCAAGTACTCCGAGTTCTTCAATTCAAAATCTGTTTCGACGCGACCGCGTGTATCCAATTTACTCCCACAATTTAGGGACTTATAAGTTCTCGATGCGCACGATCTCGGAGTCTCGAATCAAGAGAGAAAAGTCTTTGATCGATATGCGATCGATATCCCAGACTTAGTGACTTCTCTCGCGATGCTCCACGCTCGCGAGCCGCGCTTCCCTCTCCCGAGGCCTCCCTACTCTTACGCCATACTAATTGCGCATGTCCTAAGTATACCGAAATAATGGTCGTAACGTACAGTGGCTCGTGTTAGCCGCTTGACCCGTTACAAGGGTTTTGAGGTTTGAGAGGATATTTTGTTGTAGGTTCTTTGTTTTGCACTTCTTCGTGCTCCGATTCTCCTAATCGACTGTGAAAGTCCGGCAGATCGAAGGCAATCTCAATGATTGAGTCCGAGCTGTCTTTCACAATTGAAAATAGTGATTAGTTCCTGCTTCAAAGCTGTCGCATTAACAAGGCTGAAGGATCTACACTTTCTTTGGATTCTTTTTATGTGAACCTGCTTCGATTGGCTTCTGTCAATTGAAGGTATGGCACCTTTTCTGTCACTTATTTTTTTCTGTTCACGATTTAATGTTCGTGTTTTTGGAAGATGCTGCCATAGCACAGTCCGAGGATTGGGTTTCAAAAGGATTTCGAATTAAGGATGCGACGGCTACCTCGACGGCAGAGATCGCTGGGGTTGGGATTTAATTTTAGAATTTCTTCTGTCTATAAATTTTATTTCATAAATCTTTTGTGAGTCCGTTTGACTCCGCTTCTTCTCCTGACTATTCTAACTTCCTACCTTTGTCCAATTGGGACCTGAATTTATCCTACTTCTATTAAATTTGGGTGACTATTCCCATCGATATCTAATTCTATTCTGTCTTTTAGATTTTATTTGGGGTCTCCTGAGTCTCGCGGCCTCTCCCTACTCCTCGGCTTCCTCCTACCTCTCGGCCTTTTCGCATCGCCTAATTCTGCGGTTATTGCGCACGTGTCAATTACCGCCACTTTCGGTCTTGCGCCGACGCTCCGAATTCGCCCCGTTACAGCGGGGACCTCTCGCTCCCGGTGGTGGTCGAGGCCATGACCCGGGACGAGGGGTCCTGGCGGGCAGTCGCCTCCTTCTGCGAGCGCGTGATGCTCCAGAAGGAGGCGGCGGAGCGGGAGCGGGAACGCGCCGATCCCGCTCGCGCGCGGCGTTGGGGACGGTGGCGTCCTGGACCGGCGGCGGGAGAAATCCCGCCTCCACTATGATTACCTTCTCCCATTTTTTTCTGGTACTCCAGTGGTGCGGGCGAGGGGCCGGGGAATCGAGTACCTGGCCCCGTTTGCAGTCCGCGTCACGTAAGTGGGCAGAGGGATGGCACGGCCCTCCCTCATTGCACGTTTACCCCCCGGGACCGGCGGCTCGACGGTAAGTCCCCTGAGAAGAGGGGCTCGTGGGCGAACCGCGGGGGTCGCTGGGTCCCCGGTGAGGGCCGGGAATTAACAACGCGGGTATCCTTGTAACACTTTATTCAACTTCCGTATGAACGCAATGGTCATCAACAATAAATTCGGTCGCACGGTTCTCCGCGGATAATTATACGTGAGTGTTCGGCGGCGTCGAGCCTCGCGACGTTGTACCCACCTAGTAGTCATTTTAACCCCAGATATGTCGAATTTCCGACAGTCATCAAACAACTCAGTTATTCAGCATTAATTCAACTTTATTAACTGGATTTGCCGAGACTTCCGGCAGTGATCTCACTTATCAACTCTAAATATTATTTTCCATTTTTACTTTATTACCGATTTATCGGGATCTCCGACAGTGATCGTACACTTAATCTTTCAACACTTTTATTCCCCGTATTGAGTCCCTTAGGCGCGACTTGCGGCACTCGTAATGGCCCGGGGACCAATAGGCCACGCGGGCAAATAATGTGGGAATCGCTTTCGGTACTCACCGCTCCCGCTCCGCACCGACATGTGACGGCCACGTTACAGAAAATTGACTTAAAATTACAATTTCGACAGTCCATTAGTGCAGGATTTACAGGGTCATAAATCATTGACACCTGTCAACGATTTTCGCTTTCCCAGGTGGTATCAAAGGCATTCGTGTGGGAATCGGTTCTCCTCGCGACGCTGATACCGAACCTGCAAACAGAATTTTGTTCTCTCTACGCGTTTGCGAGAAAATCGCATTGGAATGTGAGGATGTACCAATTGCATGGCCGGAGTCTCAATACCTTGGGCGGCACGTGCCGTTCATTCCCCCTCCAGGCCCGATTGCGTCAGCCTGGCGCCCTCGTGACAGCTTTGATTTATGTACTTGTTAACTTCGTTGTTAATAACCGTAGGTTACTAAAAATGATCGGGTTCTGTAGATCTCGGCTTTATTAATCGATTCCGCCACTTTTGGTCGCGGGCGACATCCTCCCCGATTTGTTATTAATAATAAATAGCCTGCTTTGACTATACGTGCCATAATCGCGTAAGTTCGATACCTATCGCATGGTATAAAATAACAAGGTTATGATAAGCGCGAATTTACATCGCCGTAGCCCTTACATCTCCGCTAAAACAATTATTTTAAATAACTCGTACGCCTTTATCCGCTGATACAAGGTCTTGTCCCGCGAGGGCAATGAGGTTCGGGTTTCTACCGTTAGTGGCAGCAGCTCCCGGATGCGGCACTCGCGGCCTAGCGCCACAGTACTGCGCGCGCCTTATAGTTGGACGGTCGGCCGCCAAATGGCGTTACCGCCGTCCCCGCCGGCGAGCGGCTGCGGCTCGGGCCCTTTAAATCATGAATGGACCGGCGCCACGTGGTTTCTCGCCACGCGGGACATCTTCCCCTTCCCTTCGGGCGCGTCCCCATACGATAAGGCGGCCCGTCTTGCTCAACGGGTGAATGGACCCTGACCTTCGAGCCGTGATTCACGGTGCACGACTAAGCGCACTCTCGTTACTATGCCGCTTGTGAATGGCGCCCGGGGGCACACGTGGGCTCCCCATCGCGCGGCTTATCGCGGCTAATTCCTTGCTGATTCTGATCGCTGCTAATTCCCTTCTTCGCGGACTGGCTACATGCTTAGCTTACCTGATATTTTCTCGGGGGGCTCCCAGCGGAGCCCGCTCCCGACTAAATGATTTCTAACGCGCTCCCAGTGGAACGTACGTTTCAGATAAATTATTTGATATCTCTAACATGGCGCGTCCCCAGCGAAACTAACGCTTGTGACAATTATTTAACTTTCTTTAACTTGGCGCGTCCCCAGCGGGATTCGCGTCGCAAATATTTCCGATCTAATCGCGTACGTCGATATTAAACCATCGAGGCTTCGAACATATCTTTCCCTTTAATTTTATAATAATTTCCCCTTACATTTATGGGAATAAAATGGGTTTTGACACCAACACATATATATATAAAACACATATAAATTTCTTTATTTATTTTTAACCTTTTTTTTTAAGTCGACACATGTATAGATTCTTTATCTCCCGTGTCCTGGAGGGCCTCATTGCCGTCCCGTGTCACTCCGGGAGTCGCTGGGCCTCGTCCAGCAGGAGCCCCAACGGGTCGGCATTCGTCCTGGTCCCATCGTCGTTCCCGGCCGGTTGTCCGCCCTGTTCGCGGAACATCGCGGCCAGGAATTGGCCCGTCGTCGGCTTCCCTTGATCCAGCGCCGGTCGCAAGGTTAGGTTAGGTTGTAACCGGTCAGCGGACCCCGAGTGTCTGAGGGTCAGGTCAGCCACTTCCCTGTAACGAAAGGTCCTAAGTTCGCCCCGGATCCTCGTCGGTTATCGCTTCCCGTGATACAGCGCAGGTTCTTTACGCGTGTCGCGGCTATCGTACATATTTTTATTAATAAGTCGCAATAAATTTTCCCCTATGGGCCTGTGGTCACGGATTCCCGTGGATAATATGAACTTCGTTTCCGTAAAATGGTCGCCAAGTGTTTTGACCTTTAAACACCAAGGTATTAGCAATGTATCTCCTCTGGTTCATCCTTCGGACCGATCCGCAGCGAAAATGCCCTCCAGATGACCAGGAATTATCACTCGCCCAAATTGAACTAATCAACGCGAGGTCTACTCGTATAACAACTTTATTTAACTCCGTTTAACAGCCGTAGTCTTCAACGATTAAACCGTATCTCGCGATTCCTCGTGGATCGTACATTGGTGAATCTTCAGCGGCGTCGAGCCAAGTGACCCTGTACCCACCTACTGGTCACGATATTAACTTCAGATGTGTCGCAATTCGACAGTGATCTATTACTTAACTTTTCTCCACAAACTCAACTTTTATTTAAATCGGATATGCCGGGACTTCCGGCAGTGATCCACAATTAATTCTTCAAACTCCCAATACATTTCAATTATTTATCGATTTGTCGGGTCTTCCGACAGTAATCGCAGAATTTCTTTAACACTTTTTATCCCACTTATTGAGTCCCTTTGGCTCGACTCGCGGCACTTCACGGCCCGGGGACCAATAGCTCCCGCGACGTGGACTGAGCGCTCTGGGCTACTACTGGTTGCGAATTGATGTGGATGGCTCGGCGCCCCCTTTATATACCCAGGCGACATGTTACTTTGACTGATGGCCTTAGCAACAGCCAAACCGCTAATCGCACAGTTTTCGCGATTAGGGCAAAGTTCGCCGCGTGAACTACTGGTTTAAACCCCATAGACCTAAGGTTCGGGGAGGCTCTCGATTAATATTTGCAACCTGTATGAGCCCCCCTTCCCCTTTTACAATTATTAATGTTACGCTTAAACGAAGGTAGCTACATGTTTTTCGCGGACGGGGATCGCTCGATCTACCCGCTTCGATGCGAACGCACTGCCTCGCAATTCTATCTCTGGTCGGATGTCGGCTCCACGACCATTTGTTTAAAACAATTCCCGAAATAATTAATTCTCAAGATCGGCGACTAGGGCATTCGCTTACAACTCTAATAACGAGCCTAACCCTAAAATTTCAGCGTCGCCGGTCCACTCGTTTAGAAAATCCAGGGTCGTAAATCATCGGCACCTGTCATTTATTTTTGCCTTCCTGAGGCCTATTGTTTTCGCTCGTGCGGCAAATCAATTCTACTAGTAACGCTGATAACGAATCCGTTTTCAGATTGTAGCATTTCGCAATGGTTCGCGAGAAAATCGCATCGGAATGTCTGGATGCACTGGTTGCATGACCGAATCTTCCAGATAACCTTGAGCGGCACGTGCCGACCGTTCCTCTTCGGGCCCGATCACATCAGCTCGTGCCTACTTGGCAGCTTTGATTTATGGGATTGTTATCTCCCTTATTAACAATCGCAGATTGTTGGAAACGGTCGGGTTTTGTAGATCGCGGCTTTGTTAACTATCTCACCACTTGTGGACGTTGGCGGCGCATCCCCCGATTTATGAATAACAAAAAACATTATTGTTCGGCTATAAGTGCCGTAAATGCGACGTCTTAATCTCTATCGCTTGCTAATAAATTATAGGGTATTACTAGACGCGAACTCACGCTGCCTAACCCTTTAAACAATCGTTAAATAAGCAATTAATAATGGACCTTTCGTATGTATCCACCGATAAGCAATTTCGTTACCGTCGCTCCCGCCTGCGAGCGGCCGCGGCTCATGCGCGCGCAGCGACTCGGTCCTTTAAATTGTCTCGGCGCTACGTGGTCTCTCGCCACGCAGGACCGGCTTCCCTTTCCCTGCCGACGCGTCCCCATATGGTGAGGCGCGCTGCCTCGCTTGTCGAATGAATGGGCCGCGACCTTCGGACCGTGATTCACGGTGGCCGGCTAGACTCGCTCTCATTAATCGGCGGTTCGTGAATGGCGCCGGGGGCCACGTGCTGGACTCCCCGCCGCGCGGCTTACTACGTTTACTAATTTACGGACTAGGATCGACTCTTGCAGCTCTATCTGCGGATAAATTGTATCTTCCGTTGACGCAAGAGCTTTTGAAACGCCTCGCCGACGTATTCCTTGCCTCGATCGGTCTGCAGACAGATGGGAAAACGGCCGCCGCTTCGCGAGAGGATGCCACGGAAACCTCGGGCCACGGTGACGCTACTCTTGTCGGGTAACGTCTCCACCCAGGCGTACTTGCTGAGGACGTCGATGACCACGAGTAGATACGCCTGATCGTCGTTGTAGGTTCGAAGCGCGCATAGATCGATGAGATCGGATTCCCAGACGTCGTCGATGTAGCTCACGTTATAGGGCCTCCTTGGAAATCGATAGATCACGGGTCTGTGGAGGGTATAGGCGTCCTGACCCTCCAACCAGCGTCTCGTTCTCTCGAACGGTAGACCCCTCTTCTTCTTCGCGACGCGTACGAGTCTCTCGGCTACGGAATACGAACTCTCGACGCGCGGGTCGTAGTACAATTTCTCTAAGAATTTCATCGTTTACATACGCTCCCAGGTTCTACCGCTAGTCGAAGGCGCGTCGATGGCCGATCTAACTCTGAGGTGTCTTTTCTCGGTCTTCTGCTTTTTCTTCTTCTTCTTCTTCTTATTCGACGACGACGCGACATTGGCGTCGCGATATTCGCCCTCGTTACCGGTATCGAACACCGACGACGACAACGACGACGTAACGGTAGAGCTAGAGGATGGTGTGAAGTCGGATAGGGTTACAACGGGGGCAATAGCAGGAGCAACGGCAGCAGCATCAGCTGATCATCTCGCGCTCCTCTCGCGATTCTTCGCACCAGCCACGAGCATTCTCGGCTCGTTTCGTCGCGTCTCCTCGGGTGAGGTCAGAGAACTGTCTCGGAGGTTGTCCGAATTACCCAAATAAGTATTAGGCGTAGCGATGCTGCGGAGAAATCGCACGAATTGTTGCCGACCGAACGCCCGCGTTTTCTTCCTAGAGCGCATGGCTTCGTTAACGAGATCGACGATGTTCGACCGAGCGAGTTGTACACCGCCGATCGTTACACGACCTTGCGCATCCCAAAAGAAACGGCCGCCGCCCGTTCGTCGTAGATGTCTCAGCAGATTACGCGCTTTGTCGCGAAATTTCTTCGGTACCGACTCAAGGATGATGGAATCGGAGAGTCCGGCGTTTTCTTCTTCTTCTTCTCCTCCTCTTGGCTGGGCCTTCGTCTCCTCCTCCTTCTCCTCCTCGTTCTCCCCGCTCGGGCGCGAGATTGCAAACTCTCGCCGATGGCGCTCTTTATCGGCGAAATGCAAGTATCGTCGTAACACCTGGTCGTACAAACGCCATTTTTTTCGATCGCTCATACGACGAGACGAGTGAAGGATTTCGTACATTTCGCCGTCGAGCCAACGCGTGACGTCCCCCGGTGTTTGAACCGTCTTCTTCTTCGTCTCCGAATCGTTCGCGAACAATGGCTGATATTGTTGTTGTTGCGCGCGTCCCACGATCTCCAGAGGCACGAGAACCATCTTCTTGGCGTGCTCCATGGCTCCTTAACGACCGATGAAATTGGAGAGGATCGTACCGAGAATGGGTGCTAGCAGAAGCGGTAGAAAACCTCCACGTTGAACGATGATGCGTTTCTTCGTCGATAAGCCGACGGATTTTTTAGCGAGACGACGCAACAGCGAGGAGTGGCGTTCGAGACGACGCTTCTCGTGCGATTTCAGCGGTACGTTGCCGCGCAAGGTGTTGAGCGCGCACTCGCAGATACACTTTACGAGTCGCGGATCGGCCGAACGTAGCAACGCTTTGCGTTGTATCGCGTTCAAGTGACAAAGAGCGTGTAAAATGGCCGCCTGTGTCCTACCGATCGGGCATCGTGTTTCCCTGCCATCACGGTGACGCGACTGGTGCGTCGTATCGGTAATTTCTCGTTTTTATTTCAGGGATGCGCGCGGAACGTACGCGTACTGATACTCCCCCTCGCCGGGAAAGATACACGCGCGAAAACGATAATTATCAGGCGTCGATTGTTTCAGATCGAGCAACAGATAGCCGTGAGGTCGCGACATGGCGTCGTAATAAGCCTCCTGCAGGAATCGCGGATTCTCCGGACACACTTGGCGCGCCAGATGACGTATCTGCGCGAGATCTCGCGGATTCTTGAACACGACGATGTAATTAGCGTTCAGCGAGATGTCGCGTTGTCCGTCGCCCTGATGAAACAGATTTTGCGTGATGAAGATCACGCTCAGGTTGTTGTGATGGCTACGCCTCGTGAAGAGATCCATCACCGCGTTGTTCGATGCCTCACGCATCAGATCGTGGATGATCACGAGCTTCGAGCGAGGATCGTCGGCGTAGTCGCTCGAGCGAGGTAGAGGCCACCCCGTCGCCGTACTCGCGATAAGCATCCTGCTACTCGGAATAGTAGAAGAGAACGCGCTTGGGCGGTACATCCGTTATGTCGTTCACGTGACGAATGAACGTCTTCACGAAATGCGTTTTACCGCAGCCCGTGGGACCGCATATCATGGCCGTCCACGGATGTTTCCAACGCGTTTCCATGACGACGACTACGAAGACTACGCGATCGGGAGAGTATTTTTAATCGCGATGGGACGATGAGAGAGAGAGAGAGGCTACGAGCCTAACGCGCGCGTGTTTACACACGCGAGGCTCGTGCCGCGGCGGGGCCTTCCGCGCTCGGCCGCGGGATACGCTTATACCGCCGCGGATAAGCGCCTGCGCGAACGCGCTCGCGGCATGCGCGCTCGACGAGCGCTAAGATGCGCGCGCTCAATGAGCGCCGAAATGGCGCGTGCGCGGATAAGCTTATCTACCGCGGGCGGCGCGTAACGAGCCTCGCGCCGTCGGCGTGAGCTCGCGTTCTCTACGTCACGACGAGAGAGGGGGAGGGAGGGGGAAAAACAATGCAAGCGTTCCGTTGTTTAAGGTTTTTATTATTATTATTATTATTATTCGTCACCTTTGTATCTAAAAGGTAACGAGTCGGAACGACTGAAGAGGCGGCGTTTACGATATACCGGTTTACAGGCTTTTCGCTCGCAACGCGTGATGACATGGTGAAAGGCGGTTCGACGTGTGGCATCGAACTCGAGAACGATCGGTTCCACGCGGCTCGCCCATGACGAACGCGCGAATCGAAGCGAAATTCACGAGACCGCTATTCGTGTGATTCAGCGTGATCCCCTTAACTTTGCACGCTTCGCTCTCGCGTCCATTCGAGTCACTGACGACGTACACGTAAAATTTCGGCCCTCCCGATACGAACGAACGGATGTAACTTCCGGGTCCGTAGCTCTCGAGTTCGTTCGTCAGGTCGCTGAGGAAGCACCCTACGGGTGGCGCGTACTCGTTCTCGTTATCTCGCGATAGGTATATCATCAAATCGGTGTCGTAATACAAAACACGCCTGTCCAGACGCTCGAGGTACTCGTACAATTTGAGCCGCGCTTGAGCCGTGGATAGGCCGCGATCGCCACGTTCGTAACGGGTGACGCCGTCGTCGCCTCGTTCTTGCTGACGTACGACGCGTAGAGGATCTCGTCGTTTACCAGCAGTAAGCCGGTGATCTCTATCTCGGGGTCTTACAAGATCTCGACGAGGCGACGACGCGTTCTAACGATCTCGGTTTACGGTAGATTCTCGCGTTGCCCGAATTTATCCCAAAACGAATTCAAGCAGAGTTTCGCCACTGAGCGTAAGCCGGGATTCTTGCGTATCTTATCGTCGTCGAGTTTCACGCCCTCGGCGCTTTCGTACCGCTCAACGTAGAGCCCCTTAGCCTCGTCGGTGACGCAATCGCTCGGCCAGCCGCTAGCCTCTTGCTTGATCTTCAAGAAGGTGGCGACGTAGACGGCGAAGAAACCCCTTTCCCGCGTCACCCGATCGAATCGCGTTATCTCGTACTGCCATATCTCGTGAACCGCGCGCACCACGTATCACTTTTCCACGGCTTTTCGCACCTCGTCGACGACCCACGTACCCGTGAATTCGCGCATCGACGCCTCGTCGTGTGGGCACTCGTTCTGCAGCATTTAGCCGCAGCAAGTGCGACAGAGAGCGAACAACAGACGACCGTACATACACACGGGAAGCACCGGGTGATAGAGATCGCGCGGGGGCAATACCGTGCACCTGATCAGCCCCTCGACGCGACTGAGATCCGGCGCGTTATCGGCTTCAGTTAATTCGCTACATTCCTCGCCCACGTATACGCGCGGATGACCGACCGGGAATTTTCCCATTTTCGAGATAAACGGGTACAGCGAGAACACGTCCACGTAGCGAATTTTCTCGTTGCCGCGTACCTCGCGAAACGCGACCGTGTTTCCCGTGCGTCCACTGAAAAACGCATCCCGCGGTCGTAGAGGTTCGTTCGCGAAGATCCCGTTGCCCTCGAGAAAAACGCGCATTTCCTCGTTGGCGCTTCTCTCTCGTACGTACTCGCATTCCCACTTTTCCTCGAGAAAGTAGCCGGACTCGCGGATGCGTTAGATCGTAGCGCGCGTTCTCTCGAAACGCTCGTCTATCGTTTCCCCGCATTTCAACGCTCTGTCGCGATTTATTTGGCAACACTGCGGATACCCGTGCCAGAAACAACCGTAAAACTGCAAAATGTGTTTCCCTTCGGCGCTCTCGTAATAACCATCTACGAGCGGACCCTCTCTCAAACGGCGCTCGCGACCGCAAACCGCGTGCTCGATGCGTCTACCTAATTCGCGCTCCCGCCAAGCGAGCCACTCGATCGCCTTACGCGATTGATTGTTGCGCATCCTGTAACCGCGCGGTGGCCTCTCGCAAAAAGTTTCTGCGGAACAGCTTGTTACACGCCGACGCGATGGTCGTGCCTTCGGAAAAGGGGCACACGTTTCAGAATTCCAGGAATATCTTCCGAAAAGCGACACACGCGCGTCGCAGTATGTCGACGTCGTTCTTGCAATACTTGACAATCTCCTTTCGAAAGACGAACATATACCCCGACGTTCGCGTCTCCTCGTACCACGCGGGAAACGATTCTCACTGATCGACGCTCATGGTATCGGGCGAGTAAAAATCCAAGGGCGGTAACGGACCGACGTACTTTTCGTTTTACGGTGTATTAAACAGATGGGGAAAGACACCCTTTGCCGACGCATTTCCCGTCAATCCGAAAGCTTTCGGAAGCGCGGCGAGCGGCATGTGAAAGTAATTCAGATTATCGATGAACGTCGTTCGTCCGATATTCGTGAGAATTATGCTCGTCCCTTTGAGAATCACGGTGGGCGGTTTCGCATGTTTCTCCTCGACGAGGTAGCGTAGGATGAATTGGGCGTCGAAGCCCTTGGAATTGTGCACGATGCAGATGGATGTTTCGAAACGTTCGCGCGTCCATGGTCACGAGCTCGACCAGCTGTTTCACCGGGTCTCGAGTGAACACGTGCTCGCGCACCCCGCAACCCGAGCACGGCACGCTCGTATCGTCGGCGCTGTACATGCACCACTGACAACACAACTGCGCGACGCACAATGTCGGTGTGTGTAATCGCACGCTTGCGTCACCGGGCATTCGAGTCGTCTGCCGCGTCTCGAAATCGTAAAATACGAAGAGGGTGAGCTCCTCGGTTTTGGGAGTTTTCAATGGCGCCATGTAGCAGTGGCGGCTTCTCTCGCGTTTACGGTAACACGCGGTACAAAACGTCCAGCCGCATTCGTGTGTTTCGCGACGTTTGATCTCGTTGGCGATGCGTATTACGTTCAGACACACCGGACACAGACGTATCGCTTCGCAGACGGTCATTCGACGCCCTCGAACCAGGTACGAGGCCGGTCGGTGGTGATTCTCGAGACACAGCTGATCGTGACACGTCCGTAAACACGCTGCACATTTCAACGCGGCCCAGAGACTCTCGCAGGGGGGTGTGCCACTTGTCGCACTTTTTCGAGCAGCGGTGCTCGTTCTCCTATTTAAACGTCTTGTTGCAAGGCACGCAAAAGCCGCGACTACCCGCAGCCGCCGTGATATTGAGGGTGGGTTCATAATAACCACGCTGTTCATAATATGAAATGGGCAAGGTGTACCGCACTCCGCGACCTCGGGCCACGACGGATTTCGCGCCGTCGAATAACGGTTCCTCACCGGAACCGAGTTTCGAGCAATCGTAGACCACGATCGCTATGCCCTCCCTCGCGAAGTAGTCTTGAGACATGCGGATCTCGCGTATTCCGCAACCGTTTCGCGGCACGGAAACTCGCGCCGCTCGCGTCAGCTCGCGCACCCTTTCGCGCTGTAGAGCGCGAAAGGGCACGCGAGTGATGCTCTCGTTCGATGGACGCGGTTCGTCGAGTCCACGCTCGACCGATACCACCGCATTTTCCTCGCCATCGGTGAAAACTTCGCTATCGGGAGAGCTCACGGTCAATCCGTACGCGAAATCCGGGATATCGGAAATATTCATTACGATCTACCTTTTCGTCTGCGATACCGGCCGAACCCGCTCCAGAAGCGATCAGCTCATAACCGCTGCCGTCGTTCGTTGAAAACGTCTGAAAACCATTCTCTCCTCCATCCGTGAAAATCGCGCTATCGAGGGGGCTGACGATCACTGAATACGCGTCATCCGGGATATCGGGAATATCGTCTCTGTTGTTGACCGCTTCTCCGTCGGCGTTACCAGATGGACTCGATGCGGATAGCTCGTCGTCGTCACCATTCTTTGAAAATATTCGCAAATTCTGAGTTCGAGCGCGCACCGCGTCGAGCAGTCCCCGTTCTTGAAGAACGAGCGTGAGCGTTTCCAGCAAATCGGCACTTCCCGAAAACACTCCGCGTTGACACGCGCGAACGATGGTTCTCATGCTCAAATCCCGGATCACGCGCCTGATAATTTGGTGGACTCGGTTGCGTAATCGGATCCGCCACTTGAAGCGGTCTCTCCTCGGTAGGTCGAGGAGGCCCCTTCCCCCTTGGCTTCGGTTTTACCTTTTTCCTCGAGAGCCCCGTTTTCTGGTCGAGCTCTGCCAAGATGCTCGCGGCTCTCTCGATAGTTCGCGGATCGCGTGCTTCGATCCGATCATACACCTTTTCGCTGAAGTGGAATTTCATCTTCGCGATACCCCATCGATCATCCATAGGTTGGTCCAGCGCCTGAGCATGCGTCACCCAGGTGAGGAAGTAGTTCTCCATAGTGCCGTCCACCTCTGGATCGTAAGCTCCCGTAACGAGCTGCGTAATAACTTTATCCTGTATTTTTTCGCTCCAGTATTTCCGGAGGAATTTCATTTTCAGTTCCTCATATGTTGCTGCAGACACGATGCGCACCCACTTGGCGGCGCTGTCTGTCAACGAAGCTTTAAAGTGAGCGCGGTATGAAGAAAGGGGATACCCATCTTCCCGCATTTGCTCTTCGAACTCTTTGATGAAAAATACAGGATTACGTTCTCGGATCATGCCCGAGAAACGCAGTGCCTTAAGATGAGCACTTTCGCCCACATATCTGATGATCTGTCGCCTCGGTGGGGGGTATGCACCCTCCTGCTGTGCACCAGGGATCATCGAAAAATCTTCGGCGCCTAATAACGATTGATGGTCGCCGAAACTCACTTCTCGCATAATTGGCGGCTTATCCTTTTGCTTCGAAAACTCGCTGCGCACATGATCCACGTCATTGCGTATTCCGCGGACTTCCTCCATTATTTGCTGGAAAAACTCCATGATCGGTCCCGCGGTGGGATGTTCCGCCCTTGGATGTTCCAAATTTTTACGGGCTTGCGGTCCTTCCGTACCCTCCATCTCGTCTTGTAGCCTGGAGTAAGGACGGCCTCGTCTGGTTCTTGATGGTGTGCATTGCATCACTTCACAGGCGCACACTTCACTTCACTTCACAGCCTCTTGAACGAGGCTGGATCTCTTCATCACTCTCGCGACGATTTCCAAATTGAACCGAGGTGTTGACCCCCTCGATCCCGTCACTGCTCCTGCGATTTTCCAAACTTTCAGGCGTCAGACGTCCAACGAGTCTGACATTATAATCGCTAACTTTCCACTGTAAGCGTGACATATTATTCACGACCCGTAGAACTAGTCTTCGGATACTGTCACGGTATCAGCGACAAATTTAAAGCACTAGGACTAGACAGTAACTTTGTCTAGTTCTATCACGGTCGCCATTTTTTATAATAACTGTAACCGGTTAGCGGGCCCCGAGCGTCGGAGATTAAGGTCTGCCGATTTCCGGTAACGAGAGGTCAACCCTTTTCCCCCGCACCCTCACCGGTAGTCGCTTCCCGTGAGACAGCGCAGGTTCTTGACCGGAGCCTCAGCTATCGGACTTCTGATTATGAGTCGCAATCAAAAATTATTTATCTTCGGATGTGCCGCGGGTATCCCGCGAAGGCACGAACTTCGTTTCCTTTCATATGGTCGCCAGGTGTTTTGACCTATTAAACACTAAGGCATGGTTTAGTCGCTTCGTCTTCTGGTCCACGCTTCGGGCTGATCCAAAGTGAGAGAAACCGTCCGGATGGCCAGGAATTATCTTACTCAGGTTGAATTAATCAACGTGATACTCCGTAAAACTCTTTATTCAACAACAATTAGGACGCAATGGTCATTAACAAACGAACGATCACACGGTACTCCGCGGACGTTAACGAGTGAGCTTCGCGACGTTGTTCCCACGTACTAGTCACTAATATCCAACTCGTCGTATTTTCGACGGCAATTATTATCTCAACTTTTTATCAATTCTTATTAATTAGGATATGTTGGGGCTTCCGACAGTGATCCCACTTATTTCTTCCACAAAATAACTCTTTACTTTATCATCGATGCGTCGGGACCTCCGACAGTGATCGTATTTTTAAATCTTTTAACACTAATCCCCCGTATTGAGTCCCGTGGACTCGACTCGCGGCGCTCTGAACGGTCCGGGAACCAATAGGCCACGCGGCGCGGACGGCAACTTTGGATGGCTACTGGTTGCGAATTAATGTGGGTGGCTTCGGGCCCCCTTATATACCCAGGCGACCTGTTAACTTTGATTGATGGCCTTGACAACAACCAAACCGCTAATCGCACGGATTCCGCGATTAGCTCAAAGTTCTTCGCGTAACCTCCTGGTTCAATTCCCCTAGGGCAGAAGTTCGGGAAGGCTTTCGTTTAACAACAGTAACTTGTAAAAGCCCACTTCCCTTTTACATTTTGATCATTTATTCTTAAATGGAGATAGCTATTTAAACTCTATAAACGGGGACCGATATGTCTACCCGTTGCGCAACGAACGCACAATCCCGCATACTTGAATTCGACCGGGTTCTCAATCGATTGTTTATAATAAATTCTCAAATTTGATCATTACGCGATCAGCGACTAAGGCGTTCGTGTACCTTCCTTAGTACAAATCTAGCCTTAAAATTGTAGCGTCGCCGGTCTATTAGTTACGGATTTACCAAGTCATAAATCATTGACACTTGTTAACGATTTATGCTTCAACATATCGTATCGGAGTTGTTCGCGAGGCAAATCGGTTCTCCTCGCGATGCCGATACATAATCTGAAAACAGAATCTAATTACCTTAATGCGTTCGCGAGGAAATCGCATTGGAATGTCTAGCTGCACTTGTTGCATGATCGAAGTTTCTCGATAACCTTGGACGGCACGTGCCGGCCGTCCCCCTTCGGGCCCGACTGCAGCGGCACGTCTCGGTTTGTCAGCATTTGATTTATGGGTTCTGCAACTTCTTTATTAATAATCGCAGAACGCTCAAAATGGTCGAATTCTTTAGATGGCGGCTTTATTAGTAATCGCAGGACTCGTGGACACTGGCGGCGCATCCCCGATTTGTTATTAACTAAAAACATTATTATTCGGCTATATCTGCCGTAATCGCGATAGTCTTATACCTATCGTTAGCTAATAAATCCCAGTGTTCCATTAGACGCGAATATACGCTGCCTAACCCTTTAATTAATCATAAAACATGCAATTAACACTGGGTCATCCTCGTGTACCCATCGATACGTAATTCCTTAGTGCGAGAGCTAGGAGGTTCGGGCATTTTCCGCTTGCGGCAGCATCTCCCGGACGCGGTGCCTCGCGGCGACGCGCGTCGGTGCCGTAGCGCTCTTTGTGTTTGGGAGGTTCGCCGCTAGATGGTGTTAGTATCACTCGCGCCTGCGAGCGGCCGCGGCGTATGCGCGCGCAGCGGCTCCAGCCTTTATATCTCTTCGGCGCCGCGTGGTCTCGCGCCACGCGGACCGGTTTCCCTTCCCCCGCCGGCGCGTCTCATGTGTTGAGGCGCGCCGCCTCGCTTAATCGAGAGAATGGGCCGCGACCTTCGGGCCGTGACTCACGGTGGCCGGCCGGACCCACTTTTGCTAATCGGCCACTAATGAATGGCGCCGGGACCACGTGGTGTGCTCCCCGGCGCGCGGCTTACTACTTTTATTACGCGCGGAGTCAGACCGTTTTCGCGGCTCTACCTACGGATTAATACTTTACTCAATAATAATAATCGTCGGGACGCGCTCCCAGCGGATCATGAGCTCGACGTCTCAACTCGGATCTATTCAATTATGCGCGCGTTCCCAGCGGTCTACGCGTACGATCCTAACATTAATGATTATTTTATATGACGCGTCCCCAGCGGAACCGACGTCTAGATTTCGCATCCGACTCGCGTCCAATTTCGCGTCTAATTCGCGGGTGATTCGCGGTCGATTCGCGGTTAATTCGCGTGCATCGGTATCTAAATCCTCGAGGTCAAGCGCTACTGTTCCCCTTACTTTAAGTTGAATCCCCTTACATCTAAGGGAATAAAATAAGGTTCACACGCACGTATTTATATAGAAATAAAACATATGTTTTTATTTAATTAACACTCGAAACATATTAAATAATTTTATTCGGGTCCCTGGTGTTCCTCGGGATTCCCTGGCTGCTGGCGCATGAGGAACTCGGTCAGGTCCTCAGCTTCCTCAGTGTCCGGGGACCACCACCCAGGCGTGAGCTCCGGCGAGTCCTGGTCCAGGCACCCGGCGGCGTCCAACCTCCTCGAAGATGCGGCCGGTTGCAAGGTTAGATTAGGTTAGGTTAGGTTCTCCCTCACGGTCTGCTGCCTTGTCGTGGCGAGGGGGCTTGCACAACCCAAGGATCCCTGAGGCTGTGCCGGCGTGGGCTTCGACCCCTGGTAGGCACTGCCAGGCCGGAGTGGCTCAGGGTGAGGGTTTATACTAAACGCAGACCACGTCTTCCCCGGCCGCTAAACGTGGCGTGTTCTCCCGGCGTTAACAGGGGATACTTTACTCTATGGAAATGTCACAGACGGAGATCACTGTTACTGCTCCAGGGGATTCGGAACCCCAGGAACCGGCACCGACTGGTTATGCGGCCTGCTCGTCGGGGTCGTCATCCAACAAGGGCCCAACAACAACAACAAAAATGAAAGCTAGTAGCCTGTCGTTGGACGAATTGCTGGACTCCTTGATTGGGCTCCCTGCTCTTGAGGAGGGGTGGGAGCTCGACGTTGCTGGGTCAAGGGCACCTATTGATGCGCTGAAAGAGAAAACATTGGTAATTAAAATCTGCATCACGGGCAGTGGTAATATGAGGATAGAGGTAGAGCAGCCTATTTCTGCTGCCATAACCCAGATTCAAGATGTGCTGAGCGGGACGGTGACCGACACCGTATGTAGAGTGCTTCAGAGCTGGACGTGGAAAATAGAAACAATAATTGAAATCTCCCAGGAGTCAAGAGGTTTTAGCCAGAGTTTGATTGATACGATGCTGCATAATAAATGTGAAGGGTCGAAGTTCATCGAGGGTATCAAGGAGACAGCCACTGCCGTGGAGGAAGACGATGATGCACCGCAGACCTTGCAGTTACAACAGGACGCTGGCCTGACGGACTCCTCTCCCGAGATAATAAATGCAACAGCAAAGCCGAAAAGGAAAAGGGTCTGTTTAAGCAGCAGTACGGAGGAAGGAGGACCCTCACCTCCACTCCGGGTGCCCTCTTTGGTTTCTGAAGCGACACGAGGACCTGGAAACTCCCTGACGCAGACCTCAGGAGCCGGAGTGACAGCGTCGACAAGCGCGTATGAACCTGACAAAGGGATAAGGATTACGATGAGGGTGATCCCGATGGATGGGGTCAGGTATGTAAATATGCTTACAGAACTGAAGAAGGTTACATCTGGCACGGAGGACATAATCGGAGTTAGAAAGGTGCTTGAGGGAGAGGACGCTATTGTGCTTCTGGACTCCAATAGGTCCGTGGAAGAACTGAAGACCCAATTCCTTGGAACAAAAGTGGTCTCGGCAGTAAGTACGCTGGACAACGGCTCTAAAGTCCTTTTTAGAGGACTGGACGCAGATGTGACCGCTGAGGAGGTGGTCAAGCATGTAAGGAACGCGGTTTGCAGTGACCAAGTGAATTTGGTCTTCTTCGTGGACGGCAGAAACGGTACAAAAATAGCCTTCGTGAGCTTGCCTCTGGTACTTAAGAATAGGTTAATGGAGATCGGTGAGCTGCAAATAGGATGGACAATAGTTAAGCCCAATGAATTTAAAGAGGCAATAAGGTGCTTCGCGTGCAACGATCTTGGACATCTTGCGCGACACTGTACTAATAAATGTAGCGGTGTGGCTTGCTACCGCTGTGGGGAGGAAGGACACCTTGCCCGAAACTGCGAGGAACCCCCGCAGTACGTTGCCTGTAACAAACTCATGGAACGGGAGGGATGTAAAGTTAACACTGAACATAGGGCGGGTGGCAAAGAATGCTATGCAAAAATGAAGTCCTTGGGAGCCGCACGGATATGGAAGACTGCTGTGCTGAACCCTGATCCTTAGAGGACGCCAATGATGGTCACAGCCTCGAATGCAAGCCGAAAGGACCGCGATGGTACACCGGTGATAGACGAGGAACAGGTGGATGGAGAGATACAGCGACTCAAAAAGCTACTTAACCAGCCATCTGGACCCCCTGCCCGTGTTACACGGGGTAGGGAAGGCTTTACCCCTAGGGGGGCGAAAGAAGAAGGACAAACGGTACCCAAGAGATTGATGCGAATGAGGGGCCTGCGCCTGGGGCTGAACATGACCCACTCCCGGCACACGGACATGGGTTTAGCTCATCGGTCGTGGCTGATCCACCGGGAAGGGCGTCTGCAAGGGCTGAATGTATCGACTTATCTGAGGATGAAATGCACACTGGAGGCATAGTGAGCCGCGGCACTCAAACGGAAGATGTGGCACCGACCTAGAGTGACGTTGTTCGCAGGGGTGGCCCTAAGGGTATAGAGCCGAGGATGGCCGGGAAGGATTGGCGTCGCTTGGGGGCATGGAAGAGCTGCACCAGACCTTAGAGGCACGGGAACGCCAGCCCCCGGAAGAGAGGAACGTAACCGTTCTCGGCCGGTTGTTTTAATATCGAAATCGAGCGCCGAGTTTGGCGCTCTAGTTAGGGAGGTAAAAGTGACGGCTGGTATGTTCCCAAACGAAGTTAACGTACGCGCAGTCAGAAGCACCGCTGCGGGCCTCGTGCTCCTGGAGAGGGAGACCGACGAGGGTGCCAACAAAATGTCGGTATTCTTAAGAGTAAACTGGAGTGTAATGCCACGATATGGAAGGGAGGCGATAGGGTCACTCTGAGGATCAGGGGCTTCGATACATGTACCACTCCTGAGGAACTGTTTCGGGCTGTTAACGCCGCCTATGGCGGCGAGATGAGACCTGGGCAGGATCGGACAAGGATCATAAGGGTATATCCGTACCCTAAGCCGACGGGTGGCTGGCGATATCCAGCACATACTGCGCCACTGGACAGGACATGGCAACTTTCGAATCCTTGCTCGGGGAACTGGAGGTTGTGTTGCGAAATGTTGGAGCGACAGTCCACTGCGTTGCGAAGGACTTGAACGCTTGGTCCTGCCTTTGCGGGGCCTGCACTACTGATCGCAGGGGTGCGAGACTGGATGAGTTTATGGTAGCGAATGGTTTTATTAGTTGCCGAGTCGGGAAAGACCCGTCTTTTATCAGGCCCGACGGAAGGGGTACCTCTCACGTTGACGTAACGTTGGGGTCAACTGCAACAGCAAACCCTATATATAACTGGGAGGTGATGGAGGATGAGACACTTAGTGACCATAGATATGTTCAGTTCTGTATAGACCCTGGAGAACATGTTGAGGCCTCCTCCCGACAGGTTCCTCGACGATGGAATATGGCCAAATTTCACTGGGGGGGCGTTTTTGGACAGTTTGGTCCAAAATATGGATGTATCAAGACTCTTAAAAAGAGGTCAAGACCTCGACACGCTCGATGCTTATATAGGATACTTCAGCGACATTATAAGAAAGGCGTGCGATGCGGCTATGCCAAGAAGACGTCTCCAGAAGAGAACGGCCAAATATTGGTGGACTCCGGACATTGCTGCTCTTCGACATGACTGCGTCAGGGCGAGGAGGGCCCTAACTAGGTGTGGCAGGAGGAGGTGTCCAGGCCAGGAGGCGATCAGAAAGGAGAAACATGAGGAATACCGTGATAGCAGGAATGCGCTTAAGAAAACCATCAGACGAAGCAAGAAAGCCTACTGGCTTAGGCTCCTGAACACGCTGGACGGAGATCCCTGGGGGAAACCATATCGCATGGTGATGCGTAAGCTGATACCTACAGCAGCTACGGTACCCAAAGACATTAAGCGACTAAGGGTAATAGTATCTGAACTGTTTCCGCCCCATAGTAATAGCAGGTGGACCTGTCACCAGGATCCGGTGGAGAGAGGCGGGGGCGGAGAGGCTCCTTCCTCCCCTACTGGCGGGCAGGACCTGACGCCTCCAACCTTTACGAGGGAGGAGGTCAGGGCTGCGGCTAGGAGACTTAAGAACCGAAAGACGCCGGGTCCGGATGATATACCGGCGGAGATAATTAAGACCGTCTCATTGGAGGCGGAACAGGTGCTGACCGAAGCTCTCAACAGGTGCTTAAGCGCAGGCTACTTCCCAAAAGCTTGGAAAGTGGCTAGGTTGGCACTTATCCCTAAGGGATATAGGATGGAAATAGGAGTACAGTCAAATACAGGCCGATTTGCCTAATTAGTACCATGGGGAAGCTCTATGAACAGCTGATCTGCAAGGGGATACAGGTGTATATGGAGGCCAATGGAGGACTCAGCGATAACCAGTACGGCTTCCAGCAAGGCAGATCCACGGTACACGCAGTACTGGACTTAGTACAGGATGTCCGCGTTCAGATGGATATAGGAGAGGCCGGGGTCGCTGTGGCGCTGGATATCAAGAACGCATTTAACACCGCCAGTTGGAGGGAAATTGGGATTGCCTTGGAAAATTTGAGGATACCAAGATATATAAGGGAACTAATCGGGAGCTATTTAACCGGGAGACAACTTATAGTGGAACACCGGAATGGAAAGGAGCACTTGAGACTGAGCAGAGGGGTCCCGCAAGGGTCGGTGTTGGGACCCCTCCTCTGGAATATCATATACAATGGACTGCTCAGGATGACCTTCCCAGAAGGCGTCAAGGTGTACTGCTACGCAGACGATACCTTGATCGTGGCCTTTGGTACGGACCCCCACTATGTTGGGTTAATCCTTAACAAAGCGTTAAGACAAATGACTGATTAGCTGTCAACTGTGGGACTGCAAATTGCTCCAGCTAAAACGGAGGCAGTGGTTTTCACTAGGAGGAGACGGTGGCCGGAACCGAACGTGTACATCGACAGGGATAGAATTCAGCTTAGGAAGCAGATGAAGTACCTGGGTGTTATCCTTGACAGTAAGCTCATGTTTGGCCCGCATATTTATGCCATGGCGCAAAGGCTCGGAGGTGTGATCAACAGCCTTCCTGTACTAATGCTGAATGTCCACGGCCCTGGCGAAGCTAAGAGGAGAATGCTAGCGATGGTCGCGGAGTCTATTGCAATGTACGGTGCCCCTGTATGGGCTGATGCGATGAGGGTGCAGACGTACAGGATGGCTCTGTGTAGGGTCCAAAGATTACTGGTAATCAGAATTATACAAGGTTACCGCACTATCTCGGGAGAAGCAGCGTTTGTACAGGCACGGTTCCCTCCATGGGATTTGAAGGCAGAGGAGAGAAGGAACGTGTTTAACATCAGAAGGAACAATACTTCAGGGAATGCCAGATGGCTCTTACAGACTAAGAAGGCGGAAGCGGATGCCACACTCTCCAGATGGCAGGAACGCTGGGAAGCGATCAGTGGCATGGCCAGCTGGACAAAGGAACTTATTCCTCAAATACGGGTGTGGCATAACAAGAAGGAGCTGTGCACGAGTTACTTTGTAACTCAAGCACTTACTGGACACGGCTGCTTCCGCGAATATTTATTCAGAAAATGCAGCATTACGAACGCCGAATGTCTCCACTGTCCGGGAACGACTGACTCGGTCAAGCATGCAGTCATGCACTGTCCAGCATGGCAAACGCAGAGGAATGAAAGTATCCCAGGCGGAGGACCACTAGTGCAGGTAATACAACGGGAGATCGACGGCGATATTTCACGGGGGGACCTATGCTGTGGTTTGAGGGCAGTGCTCGAGGAAAAGGAGAGGACTGATGGTGACGATGGAAGGATACTGAACAGGGACCAGATTATGAATCCATGAATCTGTATCAACTCACGGCGACGCTGGCAACGGATATGGTGGAGGAAGTGGCGGTCTACAATGGCGGTGAACAAGGTAATCCTCTCTGCCTCCCCCCTCTTTCTTCTTCGTCTCCTCTTCCTGCTTCTTCTTCTTCTTCTTCGTCTCCTCTTCCTGCTTCTTCTTCTTCTTCTTCGTCTCCTCTTCCTGCTTCTTCTTCTTCTTCTTCCTCTCCGTTCTCCTCTTCTTTCTTTTCTGCGTATTCTTCCTCTTCCTTCTCCTTCTCTTCCTTCTAGGGACGGCGCGTGTTAGTGTAGGTGAGGGGTTAGGGAGTCTAACCTAACGACCAGAAAGCGTCCCACTCACTCGCAGCGATAGCTGGGGGTGAGGGGAGCAAGTACGGTCGCGGCCATAGCCGGTCCCAAGCCCGGTTGAGAAACGCAGAGGGACCTGACCTGACCCAACCTAACATTTGATTCTTCCTCTCTGCTCCTCTGGACTGGATGGAATGCCTAGCAGCGATTTTCATGGTCCGGAGGCTTGCCAGGTGGGGTGAGAAGAGGAAAAAAAAGGTTAGGTTAGGTTAGGTTAGGTTAGGTTCCCCCTCACGGTGCACCACCTTGACGTGGTGAGGGGGCTTGCGTGGCTCAATGATTCCTGAGGCTGTGCCGGCGGGGGCTTCGGCCCCCGGCAGGTACCAACATGCTGGAGTGACTCAGGGTGTGAGGGTACAGACTAAGAGTGCACCACAACCTGTGCCCAGCTGTCGTATCGTGGCGGAGGGCATTGCAGGCGGGATAACGATACCGGCAACGTTCTCGCATTCTGCGAGGTCATCGCCGGCATACCGTAACCCCTTCGTGTTGTCGTGGACATGTCTCGCGGATACGGAGGAGCCGGGGTCCTTGGCTTAACCGCCCGGGCCACGAGGTAGAAAACCTCTATAAAAAATTACCCCAATCCCAAGGTATGATGCGCGCCGAAGAGATGCGTGACTGAGGGGGAGCTCAGTCTCGACCGATCACCCCCAGGGGCACCTGCCGAACCTCGGGGCGTAAGTAGGCTTTCCCCGGGCAAGGTGGCTCTGCCCGGAGTTGACGTCCTACACTGACCATCTCGTGGGAACAAAAATGAACAAAAACAGTAAACAAAAAACAAAGAAGACGGAAGAGGAGGAGAAAAAGGACGGGACGGCGGAGGCGTCCGGTTCTGCGGTGGCAGGAGTGGGGACAAGGACCACGGCAGCGGGCGGGCGTAAGCAGCGGGGAGTCTCGAGGGAGAGACCGATCAGGGCCGATCGGTCTTTCCTGCTCGAGGCGGCGGATCCGAAGCCGAGGGACGGCACGGATTCCCGCCGGACTTCGCCGGAAAACGAGGCGTCAGGCTCCGGTCCGTCGGCGGCACCGGGGCTTGCGCGGTCCCAATAGCTGTCCCGAGAGGGAGGGGGGGGGGAGAGCTCCGCTCGTCGGACGTCACCGGGGGACGAATAGCGGGGCGGAATAGGAGGATCGCCATACCGAGCGTGAGCAGCCTCGAGGGCCTCTCGGGGGTGATGCGGCCGACACAGGCCGCATCACCCCCTTCCTCCCCCCGGGTGTTCCCGGGGGATAGGGAGTTTGACGGGAACTCGGAGATCGAGAGGTGGAGGCAAAACCCAGGGGGGGCCCACAAACCCTTCAGGTCAAGTAAAAAGTTGTCGACCGACGAGGAGGTGGCCGAAAAATTCCACGAGAGGCCGTCAGCTGACCTCGGGGTCATAACATACGAGGCGTCGGACAAAATAGGCGGAGATATTAAAAACTCCGGGCAAATGCAGGGAACCTTCATAAAAGACCTGCACGAGGACGCCCAAAGGGCAAGAGTGGCCGGATCGGAACTCTACACCAGGACGGCTGCCGGCACGGGCGCGGCGCTGCTGGCGAGGGAAAATCAGCGGCTCCGCGTCCGCATCGAGGAAACCGAGGTCCGAGCCCGGAGCATGGCGGCTGAGCTTGAGCAACTCAAGTCCGCCACGGGCGAAAGGTTGGCGGCGTCAGGCGCAGCCAATGGAAGGGCGTGGCGGAAACGCCCCCCCCCCCCCCCCCCGTGCCGGCGTCGCCGGCTACGGACGAAGGGGCGGATAAGTGGGGCTCGGAGCTCCTCATGGAGGTCCGGGTTCTTATGAGTGAGGCCCTGGCGGAATTTAGGTGGGAGCTCCTCACGGAGTTCCGACGCGGGGTCGCTCCCTCCGCGGGCCCGAAGAAGAAAGGGGGGGAAGGGGCGGGTCAGCCGGTAACGGCGGCTCCTTCCCCTCCAAAAAGATGGGCGCTCCCCCCCCCCCTAAGTATGGGGAAGGAAGGAGCCGGTGGCGGGCTCATCCGGGGCGCGGGACGGCGGGGAAGCTTTCCGGCTGATCAGGGGACCGGAGGTGGTCCCTGGGTCAGCGGTGGTAGGTCGAAGGGCGAAGGCGGAGCAGAAGGGCGAAGAGGGAGAAGAAGGGAGAACAAGAAGGGCGAGGGGATTCCGCCCTCCAAACCCACGGGAGGGGGAGGCGGCGCGGGCGGCGAGGCTGGAATGGGCGCGAGGCCCAAGCCAAGGCCCCGTATCCCGCGCCCTCCCAAGAAGACAGCGGTAACCATTACCGTCCAGCCGGGGGCCTCCACCAGTCTGGTGGAGGCAATGGATAAGGCGAGGAAGGGGGTCTCCCTGGAGGAACTGGGAATCCAGGGGGGCTCCGCCCTCGCAGGGCGGTGACCGGGGCGCTGATTCTGGAGGTCCCGGGACCGGAGAGCCATCGGAAGGCCGGGGACCTCGAAGAGCGCCAATAGGCGCTCCTCGATGCGATAGCGAGGTTCGCATCGCCCGGCCAACCAATATAGCAGAGGTCAGGGTCCGGGACCTCGAGCGTTCGGTGGCCCCGGCCGGTTCTGGGGGCTGCGAGCCGGGGGAAGTCAGGGTCAGGGCCATCAGGCCGTCCCCATCCGGTCTGGGGACAGCATGGGCCCGGCTCCCGGCAGCGGCGGCCTGAAGGCTGGCGAGCACGGGAATGGTGCTGATCGGCTGAACGGCCGTCCGGGTGGAGGCACTGGAGGCGAGACCCCTCCAGTGCTTCAGATGCCTGGAGAGGGGACACGTTTGGGTGACGTGCTCCGGTCCGACAGACCGGAGCACGGTATGCTACGTCTGTGGGGAGGCCGGGCACCTGGCGAGCGCTTGCACTGCGGAGAAGCCCAGGTGCCCGGTCTGCAGAGACCAGGGGAGGCCGGACGGTCACCGCTTCGGAGCCAAGAGCTGCTCCCCGCCCAGACCCAGGGTGCGAGTAGGGCGGATGCCCCCCCCCCCTCGCGGAGAACAGGACCGCGGAGAGGGAGGTAGCGGCGAAGGCGGCGGCAGCCACCGGGGGACGCGTGGCGGAGACCGGAGCCGCGAGAGGGGCCATGGAGATGTAGGCCCTTCTGCGGTGCGGGTTGTGTTGCAGGCAAACGTGGCCCACTCCCGTGGGGCGCAGGACCTTCTGGTCCACGCCCTTTGGGAGGTCGGTGCCGACGTGACCATCGCGGCGGAGCCGCATACGGTCCCCCCTAGCCCTGACTGGGTGGGGGGCGAGTGTGGTTCCATAGCCATCGTGAGGGGCGGGCGGCCTCGGGCCCCACTCCTCGTGCCTCTGGCGCCGGGGGAGGGGTTCGTGGCCGCCGACTGGGACGGCGTGGCCTTGGTCGGGGTGTACACCCGTCCGAGCTGCACCCTGGCGGGGCTTGGCCTCCTGTTGATTAACAGGGGGTCGAGGAGAACGTGCGTTCGCCCGCAGGGGGAGTCCACCGTGGATCTCACGTGGGCTTCCCCGAGTGCCGAGCGCCGTACCTCGGGGTGCAGGGTGGTAGAGGAGATGGAGACCCTATCAGACCATCGGTACATACTGATGAGGGTCTCCCCCCTGCCATCCCTGGCCGTGAAGGTCGCCCCCCCCCGCACCCCGTTGGTCGCGGAGGGCGCTGGACCGGGCCATGTTGGCTGCGGCCGCTGCTGCCACCGAGTGGCGGGGCGGCGCTCCGGCTCCACCCGTCGGTGACGTGGAGGCGGGGGCACGGGTGTTCGGGGAGGACATGGCGCGGATATGCGACTGCGTCATGCCCCGGGCGCATGCGCGATCCCTCCCAAGCGGGCGGCGTACTGGTGGAACGAGGAGATCGCGCGCCTTAGGGCTTTTTGCCATGGCGTGCGCCGCCGGTACGTCCGCTCGCGTCGGCGCCGGCGGTGGGATCCGGAGGAGATGGCGGCCCTGAGGGTGGCGTACCTGGAGGCATCCAGGGCCCTCAGGGTCGCCATCGCTCGAGCGAAGGCCCGGGCGTGGCAGGAGTTACTGGGCGGGCTCGACGGCGACCCTTGGAGGCGCTCGTACAAGTTGGTCCTGGGGAAGCTCAGCCCATGGACGCCACCGGTTGCCAAGACGCTGGGCCCTTCGGTGGTGGGGCGGATCGTGGCGGTCCTCTTCCCCACGGGAGAGGGGAGCGCGCGGCCCGCCCCGGCACCGGCGGCCGGAGCTGTCCGGCACGCCGGAGTGGGGGTCGGGGAGGACGAGCTCGCCCGGGCCGTACGGAAACTCTTGGGGCAGAACACCGCCCCGCGGCCGGACGGTATTCCTGGGACGGCCTGGGCCTTGGCCTCGAAGGAGCTGGTTCTCCGTATAGAGCGCCTGGAGGCGGGGAGGTTCCCCGGCTTGTGGAAAGTTGCGCGCCTGGTCCTTATCAGGCAGCCGGGCAGGCCGGCGGATGAGCCCTCCGCTTAGGTCGGGGCGATCCTGGTCAACTGGGAAGTTTGGCGGGATCGCGGCGAGGGGAGCCTTACCTACCGACTAGTGCAGGTGTTCACCGGACACGGATGTTTCGGGGAATACCTTCACCGAATAGGGCGGTAAGCGGCGGCGCGTTGCTACCATTGCAGGGCCGACCGGGACTCGGCGCAGCACAACTTAGAGGTGTGCCCCGCCTGGGAGGCGGAGCGCCGAGTCCTGGTCGGCGAAGTGGGTGCGGACCTCTCGCTGCCGGCCGTGGTCAAGGCCATGATTGGAGGCGGGGGGCTTGGCAGGCGTCCGTCTCCTGTGAAGCAGTGATGTTCCAGAAGGAGGCGGCCGAAAGGGATAGAGAGCGAGCGGACCCGCCCGATGGCGAGGGGGTGGGCGTGGGCGCCGGGGCCGGAGGGGACTGCAGGGTCCCAAGTACGGGAAACAAGGGGCACGCAGACTCTCCCACCACAATGAGCGGAGCCGAGAGAGACACGTGGCCGCGTCCCACGGCTGATAGATGCGGAGACAAGGGGGAGGGGTCACGGGGGGATTGTGTCCGCCCCCGCCCCTCCCCGGGATAGGGCCCGGAAACCGGGTGTGGCGCGGGGGTACCGCGGTTGCAAGAAACCCGAACCCGCGATCCCCTCCGACGCGCCGATGGCGGCCACCGCGGAGTTCTTAGTGGGTGCGAGTCCCACACTACCCCCGTCCCTCCCTCAGGAGGCGGGGGTGTCCGTCAGGAATTTTCCACACGTAAAAAACAAAAAAGGTTTGGTTAGGTTAGGTTAGGTTAGGTTCGCCAGCAAAGGAGACACCGCCTCTCCTCGGCCAGTTGGTGAGCCTTCTGGATACCAAACTCGGGGCCTTTCGCCGGGAGCTCCTGGCCGAGGTGCGACGGGAGTCCGGAATGGCGGGTGGCCCGAAGAAGGCGGGAGGAAAGAGCGGCGTTAGTCTCCGTCAGGCCCGGCAGCCGACAACGAGCGGGGGCGCTACTGTCTGGGCAAAAGCTACCGAGACGGAACTACCGGCACCGAAGAAGGCGAAAGATCCCACCAGAAAGAAGAGGGGCAAGGGTTAGGGGAAAGAGAAGTGCGCCGCGAAAGACAGCGCCACAGCCGCATCGCAAGCCGACCCTCCGGCGGGGAGGAGGACCCCCCCCCCGGGAGTAAACCCAGACATCCCCTGGTCACAGGTGGTCGGCCGGAAGGCCAGGAAGGACCGACAAGGAGGTACCACCGTGCCATCCGGAGCCGTACCGTCCACCGCCCGGGAGATGACCCTTGAGAAGGAAGGGAAAGGCGGGCAGAAGCCCAGGGTCCACCCCCAAGGGTGCCGAGAACGGCCGCGGTGACGGTGACCGTTACCGAGGATTCGGCCACCACGATCGAGGAGGCGGTGACAAGGGCCAGAGCGGGGCTACAGCTGGAGGATCTCGGGATCGAGGGTGGCCTCAAGGTGCGAAGGGCCATAACCGGTGCTCCAGTTCTCGAAGTTCCCGGGCCCGAGAGCGCCGAAAAAGCACAAAAGCTCGAGGAGGGTCTCAGGACCCTCTTCGCAGAGGGCGACGTGCGAGTGCCCTGCCCGATAAAAACGGTGGAGCTTCGGGTGCGTGGGCTCGAGGACTCCGTCGCCCCCGAGTAGGTCGCGGAGGCAGTCGCCCGAGCGGGAGGCTGTACGCGAGGGGATGTGAGGGTCGGAGACATCCGACCTTCTCGACGGGTTGGGGACCGTCTGGGACCGCTGTCCTGCTTCTGCCGCCAAGAAACTGGCGTTCGAGGGAAAAGTCAGGGTGGGATGGTCCTCCGCAAAAGTGGAGGTCCTAGCCGCACGCCAGTTGCAGTGCTTCCGCTGTCTGGAGCTGGAGCACGTCAGGCAGCGGTGCACGAATTTGGTCGACCGCAGCAGTAAGTCTTATGTCTGCGGGGCGGACGGGCACCAGGCGAGCAAGTGTGAGGCGCCGCCCAACTGTCCGCTGTGTGCGGACCTGGGGCGGTGAGCCTCGCACAGGCTGGGGAGCAAGGGTTGCCCCCCCCCCACCCAAGGGGGCGGAAGAGGACCCAGGCGGCTCCCCCTAGCAAAGGGGGGAAGAAAACGCCGACGCCGGCGCCACCATCCGCCGAGGGACGCGAACGGTCCACGCTCTGTGGGAGGTGGGAACCGAGCTGGCCGTCGCAGCGGAGCCCAACAGCGTTCCCAATAACCCAAACTGGGTGGGGGACGCGTGCGGGCTCGTTGCCATCGTGCGGGACGGACGGTCGCGGTCCCCACCTCTTGCGCTGATTGAGCGCGGTAGGAAATTCGTGGCCATTAACTGGGACGGCACGGCTGCGGTTGGGGTGTACGCCTCCCTTAACCGCTCGCTCGTAGACCTGGAGGAGCAGTTGGACGCGATCGGAAGATGCATAGTCTCCCGATGCCACCCGCGTCTGCTGCTCGTCCTAGGGGATTACAACGCCCGCGCGACGGAGTGGGGGTTCCCCAGGACAAATCCCAGGGGCGATGCCGTCCTGGACTGGGCTGCGGGACTCGGCCTCGTTCTCCTGAATCGAGGCTCGAGGAGCACGTGCGTCCGGGCACAGGGAGAGTCCATAGTGGACCTCTCCTGGGCCTGGCCGGCCGCCGGACGCCGTGTCTCGGGGTGGAGCGTAGCCGACGAGATGGGGACTCTCTCCGTTCACAGATACATCCTGATCGAGGGCTCCTCTCCTCGAGCCCAGGCACGGGTGGCCACTCCCCTCCCACGCCCAGGAAGCTCCGCACAGCCGCGATGGTCGGTAAAAAAGCTCGATCGGGACGCTCTCGCAGCCGCCGTCTCCGTCATCGCCTGGCCGGGGGCGGACCGAGCGATGCCCGCCGTCGTGGACTTGGAGGGGGAGGCGTTCGCGCTCCGCGAGGCGATGACGCAAGCATGCGTCTTCGCAATGCCCCGGGTGCGGCCGTCTCCTCAGCGGCGGACGGCGTACTAGTGATCCGAGGAGATCGCGGGCCTGCGCGCTGCGTGCGTGCGCGTGCGCCGTCGGTACGCCCGCTCGCGCCGTGGGCGGCGACGGGACGAGGATGAGACGGCTAGCCTCTGGGCGCGGTACCGCGACGCGGCCGTAGCCCTGAGGGCGGCCATTGCCGCGGCCAAGGCCCGGGCCTGGGAGGAACTCCTGGCGAGCTCGAGCACCATCCGTGGGGTCGGCCCTATGAAATGATGCTGGGCAAACTTCGCCCATGGGCCCCCCCGATCACGGAGATGCTGGACCCCCAGCTGGTGGGGCCGGTCATCGACGGACTTACCGCACGTGCATGGAGGACTATTCCAGCGGGGATGAGGGCAGCAGTGTATAATATCATCCTAAACTGTCAGCGACTCCCGGGAGTGATCCGGCACTCACGAACAGTCTTCATCCCGAAGAAGGTGGATGCTGTCCAGCCCGGCGACTTCCGGCCAATCTCCATGCCGTCCATCTGCGTCAGGGGTCTCCATAAGATCCTGGCGTGGCGCCTCATGCAGGGACTCCGCCTCTACCCCAGACAACGAGGGTTCATCGCCGCGGATGGCTGTGCAGAAAACGTCCTCCAGCTGGACACCATCCTAGGCGAGCACAGGGCGACCCACAGATCCCTCTACATGGCCTCAGTTGACGTGAGCAAAGCTTTCGACTCCGCCTCGCACCCAGGTCTGCTATCTTCCATTCAAGCACTGGGGGTGCCACAACCCATGGTTGATTATCTTGCGGAGATATACGCAACTGGAGCCACTCGCCTTGAGGGACCGGGCTGGGAATGTGCCCTAATCCATCCTCGTAGGGGGGTTCGACAGGGCGATCCGCTGTCACCCGTTCTGTTCAATTGCGTCATCCACCACATACTGACGCAATTACCGGAGGACGTCGGAGCATCCGCTGGAGCTAGCCGAATCAACGCCTCGGTCTCGGTCGATGCGCCTCAATCCAGACAAGAGCTTCACCATGTCTATGGTGGGACTCGGGCGCAAGAAGAAATACGTCGCTGATTCAGCAGCCCGCTTCACGTCCCCCGGTGGGATTCTTCCGGCCATTGGAAGAACACAACAATGGACCTATCTGGGGGTCCATTTCTCCATGGAGGGCAGCGGGCATTTATTAGCTCGATTTTGTTTTTAGGGCTGATCGCTCCGATCTCCCCCTCTACAGTCTCCAGCCCCACGTTGGACGCCAATTGTAATGGTATGCAGTTGAGTATGAAGAATGAGTCAATTCCTCCGGGTTTTAGTGTTACTTAAATTATGTTATCCAGCCGCGGATATTGGCTGGGTTAAGGTTTTGAGGATTGGGAATTCTACTATTAATCGCAACGTGCGATTTTGAGGATAATAGTGTAGGATTGTAATAGACAGGATTTTAAGAAATGGGATGTAGGTGTGGTCGCTATACCAGACCCACTGGAACACGGACCTGAAAATAATCAAATCAAGCTCATTCGTTCTATTGAGAGTTTCGTCCGTACTCGAATCGAGAGCGGCGATGCTCGGTCATCGAGTTTGGGATGAAACTCTACAGAACGACCTCTCGTCCAGACAACGGTTCGGCTCGGATAGTGAGTGGCGATACTCGGTCACCGAGGGACGTGCAGTTCCTCAACTAGGATCTTTCGCGGTTTTTGAATGTTTTAAAACGAAGACCCATCGTGACGCGCGCTCGCGTCTTTCCGGATTCGTCCGATAATCTGGGAGAATAACGTTTCCCGGTCTACTCGCGTTCGCGGTTCTAATTCAAGAGAAAGTTCCGTCCTCGGTGCTTCGCGATCGCGGCTCGTGGCCCCCTCTCCCTGAGGCCCCCCACCTACCCGCAGGTATTACCGCGCATGCTCGAATATCGCCGAATTACTGGTCCTAACGTACAGTGGCGCATGTTATCCACCTGACCCGTTACAATATATTTCTATTATTTCTATATAAATACGTGTGTGTGAACCCTATTGTATTCCCTTAGATGTAAGGGGATTCAACTTAAAGTAAGGGGAACAGTTGCGATTGACTTCAATGATTAAAATACCGAGGCACGCGAATTAACTGCGAATCGACCGCGAATCACTTGCGAATTAAACGCGAGTCGGACGCGACAACTAGATGTTGATTACGCTAGGAACGCGTCACGACGATTGTATTATTGGGCAAATTATTAGTCCGCAGGCAGAGACGCGAGAACGGTCTGAATCCGCGCGTAATAAAAGTAGTAAGCCGCGCGCCGGGGAGCCCACCACGTGGTCCCAGCGCCATTCATTAGCGGTCGATTAACAATAGTGGGTCCGGCCGGCCGCCGTGGGTCACGGCCTGGAGGTCGCGGCCCATTCACTCGATTAAGCGCGGCGGAGCGCCTCAACACATGGGACGCACCGGCGGGGGAAAGGGAAACCGGCCCGCGTGGCGCGAGACCACGCGGCGCCGAGGAGATTTAAAGGCCCGATAGGTATAAGACTGTCGCGATTACGGCAAACATAGCCGAGTAATAATGTTTTTAGTTAATAACAAATTGGGGGATGCGCCGCCAGTGTCCACGAGTCGTGCGATTACTAATCGAGCCGCCATCTAAATAATCCGACCATTTTCAGCGTTCTGCTATTATTAATAAAGAAGTTACAGAACCCATAAATCAAGCGCTGACAGATCGACACGTGCCACTGCAGTCGGGCCCGAAGGGAGGCGGCCGGCACGTGCCGTCCAAGGTTATCGAGAAATTTTGATCATGCAACAGGTGCAGCTAGACATTCCAATGCGATTTCCTCGTGAACGCATTGAGGTAATTAGATTCTGATTTCAGATTATGTATCAGAATCGTGAGGAGAACCGACTTCCCTCGCGAACGATTCCGATACGATATGTTAAAGCATAAATCGTTGACAGGTGTCAATGATTTATGACTTGATAAATCATTAACTAATGGACCGGCGACGCTATCATTTTAAGGCTAGATTTGTACTAAGGAAGGTATACGAACGCCCTAGTTGCTGATCGCGTAATGATCAAATTTGAGAATTTATTATAAACAATCGATCAAGAACCCGGTCGAATTCAAGTATGCGGGATTGTGCGTTCGTTGCGCAACGGGTAGACATATCGGTCCCCGTTTATAGAGTTTACAAAGTTATCTCCGTTTGAGAAATAAACGTCAAAATGTAAAAGGGGAGGGGGGCGTTTACAAGTTACAATTGTTAAACGAAAGCCTCCCCGAACTTCTGCCCTAGGGGAATTGAACCAGGGGGTTACACGAAGAACTTTGAGCTAATCGCGGAATCCGTGCGATTAGCGGTTTGGCTGTTGTCAAGGCCATCAATCAAAGTTGACAGGTCGCCTGGGTATATAAGGGGACTCGAAGCCACCCACATCAATTCGCAACCAGTAGCCATCTAAAGTTGCCGTCCGCGCCCCGTGGCCTATTGGTTCCCGGGCCGTTCAGAGCGCCGCGAGTCGAGTCCACGGGACTGAATACGGGGGATAAGTGTTAAAAGATTTAAAAATACGATCACTGTTGGAAGCCCCGACATATCCGAATTAATAAGAGTTGATAAAAGTTGAAGTAATAATTGCCGTCGAAAGTACGACGAGTTAGGTATTAGTGACTAGTACGTGGGAACAACGTTGCGAAGTGCGACGCCGCTGAAGCTCACTCGTTAAGGTCCGCGAAGTACCGTGTGACCGTTCGTTTGTTGATGACCATTGCGTCCTAATTGTTGTTGAATAAAGAGTTTAACGGAGTATCGCGTTGATTAATTCAACCCGAGTTAGAAGAATTCCTGGTCATCCGGAAGGTTCTCTCTCTTCGGATCAGCCCGAAGGGTGGACCAGACGACGAAGCGACTAAACCATACCTTGGTGTTTAATAGGTCAAAACACCTGGCGACCACATAAAAGGAAACGAAGTTCGTGCCTTCGCGGGACACCCGTGGCACACCAGAAGATTAATTATTTTTTATTGCAACTCATAATCAGAAGTCCGATAACTGAGGCTCCGATCAAGAACCTGCGCTGTCTCACGGGAAGCGACTACCGGCGAGGGTCCGGGGAAAAGTGTTGACCTCTCGTTGCAGGGAATCGGCTGACCTTAACCCCCGAGACTCGGGCCCCGCTAACCAGTTACGACCTAACCTTTTTTTTTTACGAGAATATCCCTGACGGACACCACCGCCTCCTGAGGGAGGGGCGGGGTGTCGTGCTTGCACCCAATAAAAACTCCTCGGTGGCCACCTTCCGCGCATTAGTGGGGGCCACGGGATCGGTTGCGGAACTGCGGCTCCCCCGCGCCCCGTCCGGTACCCGGGCTCGTCCCGGGGGGGACACAGCGTCCCCCCGGCAACGGTTGTTTTTCGCCGGCGGGGCGGGGCCACACCGTCCCGCCGGCACCTCTCGGGATCGCGTTCAATGGGGTCCCGAGCCCTCACCTTGGACCCCTGCGACCCCCGCGACCGGCCGTGGGAACCCCCCAAAAGTGGGGGCTGTGACCGAGCCGCCGCTCCCGGGGGTCGGCGTGCAATGGGGACTACCGTCCTCTGCCGACCCCGGCGGCGAGGGCTGCAAACGGGGCCAGGTACTCGTTCCCCCGGCCCCTCACCATCACCGCCACTGGAACTCACTCAAAAAGTGAGGAGGGTGTGCAGCATCCACCGGGGATGTAGCGGAACGTACCGCCATCCCGGGCGACGATACCCCCTGTCCTTCCGGGTCGGGCTGCTCCGCGCCGCTCCTGTGCTCGAATGGGCCAGATCCGTCCGGTGCGCGGGGACCGTTAGACGGCGGCGACTTCCATCGCCACCGCTGTTCCCCCGCCCCCCGAGGTCACCGGAGCAGCCACCATTGTCGGACCGGTCGCCGGGGGAGCCGTTCCTTCCATCAAGCCCTTCCGGGGGGGGGGGGGGAGCGCACTGTGCGCTCCCCAGCCTAAGCGCGCCGGCCGCTCTGCGTCCGAACATATCGAACACTTGGGCGGGGCCGCGCACCGACTCGGTTTGTGTCCCGGGTCTCCGCATAGATAGCAGAGCCCGGAGCGATCCACACCAATGCACCGCTGCCTCACGTGCCCCTTTTCGAGACAGCGAAAACACTGGAGAGGGCGAGCGGCCAGGACCTCCACTTTCGCTGAGGTCCACCCTACCCGAACCCTCCCGGCGACAGCAAGCTTGCGCGCAGCCGCCACGGGGCACTGCACCCAGATGGTGCCCAGTCCGTTAGGGGCGGACTGGACTTCGCGGATTTTCACCTCCCCCAACGGACATTCTCCCGCCGCCGCGACCTCCTTCGAGGGGACGGAGTCCTCCAAACCCCGAAGGCGGATCTCCGCCCTATTGGTGGCTCTGGCAACCCGCACCTCCGTCCCCCCGAAAACCTCCCTGAGGTGGCCCTCCAGGGTCTGTGCCTTTTTGGCTCCCTCGGGGCCGGGGATCCCCAGGATAAGGCCCCCGGTTACGGCCCTTTTCAGCTTCACCTCCTCTAAGCCGATGTCGGTCAGCCGGATTTTCTCCTGGGTGGCCGACATCACCTACCCGTACGTAAAGCTCCCCGCCGTCGGGACCAGTCAGGGTGACCGCCGCCGTTCGGAGAGGGCGCGGCGGGCGCGGAGCGGCTTTCTTGCCCGCTCGAGGCGCCTGAACTGGCGGTCGCGGGGCGGGAGCTGGGGCCTTCGCCCCACCCTGCTTCGCCTTGCGGTCCACCACCGTTGCCCACGTCTCCTACCGCGGGCCCCGGGCATCTCCCGGAGCGGACGCAGCAGGCGTCTTCGACGCCGTCGAAGAGAGGAGCCACCCCGCCGGCGCTCCACTGGCCTTCGGGGCACTGTTGGCCCTGACCTTGGTTACCCTTGCCGCTTTAGGCGCCCTTGGCTTCCGCGGCTCCTTCGGAGCCTTAGGCGCCCTTAGCGTCCCCGGCGCCGGCACCGTCCCCATCTCCTTCCGCGCCTCGGTGGGCGTCGCGGTCTCCATTTCCGCGGGAGCCGCCTCCTGCCCCTTTACAGGGGGGGGGGAAGAGCCCCCACTCGCAGATCTGCGGGTCCACGAGGTCCCCGACTCTCTGCACAAGCAGTTCCTCGGAGACCTCGTCGGTGGATCGGCCGCCCGTCCCGCCGCTCCTGCTCGCGCGCGGTGCCCCTGATGGAACAGGCATAGCGGCTTTCCGGAGGGTCTCGACCTCCTCCCGGAACCGGGCCATCTCCTTCTCGAGGTCCTTCACCCGGCTTCTCATCCGGGTGTTATCCCTCTCCAGGCGCTTCACCTCGCCGTCCGCGGTGGTTCGCAACACCAACTCGGCGGTGTTGGCGCTCACCTTCTCGGACGCTTACAGCAGGCACCTCTGCAAGGAGGCCTTGAGGCCGGAGGAAGCGCCGGCAACACGCTCCACCGCCGTCGACTCCTCGAGGGTCTCCGCCCCGAGGGCCGCGTAAGGCTGGTGACGCGCCCTCTCCGCCAGCTCCTCCGTGAACGGAAGGGGCTCGCTCGACCAAGAAGGCGGCTTCGGCGGCCGCGTCCGGTAGAAGAAAGCCTCCTCCTGGTCCAATTCCCATTCCTGGAGACGCACCTCCAGGACACGGCTCTTGGCCTCAGCGTGGCCGACGTATTCCCCCGTAGTGGGGGGTCGGCCCCGCTTGCGGCGCTGCCGGCCCTCCAGGAGCGCCGCCAGAAAGGAGGCGTCGGTATCCTTCCCGTCGTCAAAGGAGGACTGCGACGCCCCGCCCTCCGACGGGGCGAGCGAAGCGTTGGACCCTCTCTACATCGCCTCATCTTCGAGCCTGGCCACTCGCACGACCGGACTGCGAGTTCCGCTCCCTCTCGGGCTGGGCAGAGGAGTGCTGGGGTCGGAGCTCCAGCCCCCGTAGTCCGAGCCTATCGCCTCCTCTCTCTCGCCCGAAGGCCCACCGTCAGTTTTTGGGTTAATTTTATCCATTTGATTCCCACGAGCACAGCGGGAAATGTGCGTCACCACGGCCAGAGCCCCCATTGCACCGTGGAAGCCTGATTACACCCCGGGGTTCGGCAGGTGCTCCGGGGGTTGATCGCTTATGACTGAGCCCCCCCCCCTCAACCATGCATTCTTCGGCGCGCATCATACATTGAGATTGGGGTAACTTTTTATAGAGGTTTTCTTCCTCGTGGCCCGGGCGGTTAAGCCAAGGCACCCGGCCCCTCCGTGTCCGCGAGACATGTCCACGACAACACGAGGGGATTACGGTGTGACGGTGACGCCTGCGCCAAACGCTGGAACGCCAGCGGTATCGTTATCCCGTGTGCAACGCCTTCCGCCACGATACGACAGCTTGGCACGGGTTTGGTGCCCTCTCAGTCTGGACCCTCACCTTGAGCCACTCCGGCAAGGTAGGATCTGCCAGGGGCCGAAGCCCCCGCCGACACAGCCTCAGGGATCATTGACCCACGCAAGCTCCCTTACCACGACAAGGTGATGCACCACGAGGGGGTGACATGACCTTTTTTTTTTTTTTACGAGGAGAAAATCCTTGACGGACACCCCCGCCCGCGGGGTGGGACGGAGATAGTGTGGGGCTCGCACGCACTAAAAACTCCTCGGTGGCCGCCATCAGCGCAAAGGCGGGGCGGGGGCTACGGGATCGGTTGCGCAACCGCTGCCCTCCTGCACCATACTCGTTTACGGGCCCATCCCGGGGGGGACGGAAAGTCCCCTCAGAAAACAAATCTAATCTTGCCGACGGGGCGAGGCCACGCCGCCCCGCCGGCACCTCTCGAGATCGTGTGCAATGGGGCCCCAAGCCCTCACTCGAGACCCCTGCGATCCCCGCGGCCGGCCACGGGAACCCCCAAGTGGGGGGTCTTGACCGAGCCGCCGCTTTCGGGGTCGACGTGCAGTGGGGACTCTCGTCCCCTGCCGACCCAGGCGGCGAGGGCTGCAAGCGGGGCCAGGTACTCGATCCCCCGGCCTCTCACCCCCGACGCCTCGAGAGCTCATTTTAAAAAAATGAGCGAGCGGGGCGGGGCGCCTATCTGAAAGGTGGCGGAAGACTCGCCACCCCCGGACGACGCCGCCGCCCCGCCCTCCCCTGGCGGGCGGGATCGGCCATCTCCCGATCCCGCTCCGCGGCCTCCTTCTGCAGCATCACTTGCTCGCAGAAGGAGGCCACCGCCTCCTACGACCTCTCGTCGCGGGCCATCGCGCCGACGACGGCCGGCAACGAGAGGTCCCCACCGATTATTTGGAGCAGGACACGACGCTCCCCCTCCCAGGTGGGACACACCTCGAGGGTGTGTTGCGCCGTGTCCCGCTCCGCGTCGCAGTGATGGCAGCGCGCCGTCGCTTCCCGACCTATGCGACACAGGTACTCCCCGAAACACCCGTGTCCGGTGAGCACCTGCGTCAGTCGGTAGGTGTGCCTACCATGGCCACGGTCCAGCCAGCTATCCCAGCTGGCCAGCACCGCCCCGACCGCCCTGTACCCGGCAGAACCGGCTAACCGGTCCCGCCACTTGGCTCGGGCAAGACGTCGGGCCTGGAGCTTAATTGCCGCCTCGACCGCCAGCCCTAACGGGCCCGCCCCTCCCGGCGGAGTTCGCGGACGCACTGATAAACTGTCGCGTCCGCCTCCGCCTGGAGACCAAAGGGCAGGATACCCGCCAGGGCAGACGCCGCCTCGTGGGAGAGCGTGCGGTACCTGCGGACGACCCGGATGGCCAGCCTGCGCTGTAGCCGGCGCAGCACCTTCTTGCTGAGCCGGCTGACCCTCAGGTCGCCCGCCCACACCGGCGAACCATACAATAGCATGGACCGCACGATCCCCATGTAGAGGCTGCGTATCCTCTCGTCAGCCCATGACTTCTCAGAGGCCTGTACGCCACTGAAAGAGGCGCCACTGAAAGAGAAGGATCGGGAGATGGCCGATCCCGCCCGCCAGGGGAGGGCGGGGCGGTGGCGTCGTCCGGGGGTGGCGGGTCTTCCGCCACCTTTCGGATACCCCGTTCGCTCATTTTTTGGAGTGAGCTCTCGAGGCGTCGTGGGTGAGGCGCTGGGGAATTGAGTATCTAGGCCCGTTTGGAGCCCTCGCCGCCTGGGTCGGCAGGGGACGAGAGTCCCAACTGCACGTCGACCCCGAGAGCGGTGGCTCGGTCGCGGGGATCGCAGGGGTCTCGAGTGAGGGCTCGGGTCCCCACTGCACGCGATCCCGAGTGGTGCCGGCGAGACGGTGTGGCCCCGCTCCGTCGGCGAAGAACAACTGATGCCGGGGGGACGCAATGTCCTCCCCGAGACGACCCCGGATTCCGGGCGGGGCGCGGGGGGGCCGCGGTTGCGCAACCGATCCCGCAGCCCTCCCCTAATGCGCCGAGGGTGGCCACCGAGGAGTTTTTAGTGGGTGCAAGCCCCACACTACCCACGCCCCTCCTTCGGGGGCGGGGGTGTCCGTCAGGGATTTTCTCCTTGTAAAAGAAAAAAATGGTCAGGTCCCCCCTCGTGCTCACTACCTTGGCGTGGTGAGGGGGCTTGCGTGCTACAATGATCCCAGCGGCTATACCGGCGGAGGGCCGAGGCCCTCCGGCAGGTGCTACCATGCCGGAGCAGACATTGGGGGAGTAGCCAGACTAAACGTGAGCGCCCACACAACCTCCTCTTTTCTTCTCTTACTCTCTTCACTTTCTCTTCTCTCTTCTCTCTCCTCTTTTCTTCTCTTCTCTCGTCTCTCTTCTCCCTTCTCCCTTCTCCCTTCTCCCTTCTCCCTTCTCCCTTCTCCCTTCTCCCTTCTCCCTCCTCGATCCCGGTCCTCTAAACCCGGGCCTCCTTCCGCGTGCACTAGTGTTGCGGTGGGGAGCCGCGGGGCGTGACTGGTGGGTGGCCGGTTCCGCTCCGTCGATGTGGGGCGGGGGTCGGTCGTCGTTCCGGGGTGGCGAGTCTTCCGCCTCCCTCGGGGCGGCTCTGTTCTCCCGCCGAATTTCTCCTGTCGTGGCGGGGGTGTGGGGCCGGGGAAGACGTTCTCTGCCTCCGCTGGCAGCCCGCGCCGTTGGAGTCGGCAGAGCATGATAGTTCCATCGCACGCCGATCCCCGGGAGCGGCGGCGCGGACGCGCGCCCCCGTTGGGGGGGATCCCGCGTTCGGGCCGCATGGGTCGCGGGGGTCTTGAGTAGGGGCTCAGGACCCCATTGCACGCGACCCCGGGGGGTGCCGGTGGGGCGGTGTTGTCCCGCCACACCGGCAAAGTTAGAGGGGTTTTTCTTTTGGGGGGACCTTCTGTCCCTCCCGGGATGGGCCCGGAAACGGGCATGGCGCAGGGAGGGCCGCGGTTGCGTAATCGATCCCGTAGTTCCCCCTGCCTTCCGGATCCTAGCTAGGGATAGTTAGCTAGGGATAGGGATCAGGATCGTGGCGGAGGGCATTTCCGACGGGACAACGATACCGGCGGCGGCCTCGCTATATGCGGGGTCGTCACTGTCGCACCGTAACCCCTTCGTGTTGCCGAGGACATGTCTCGCGGACACGGATTGGCCGGGGACTTTGGCTTAACCGCCCGGGCCACGAGGAAGACAACCTCTATAAAAAATTACCCCAATCCCAAGGTATGATGCGCGCCGAAGGATGGCTGAGGGGGAGCTCAGTTGTAAGCGATCAATCCCCGGGGTACCTGCCGAACCCCGAGTCGTAACAATGCTTGCCCTGGTCAAGGCGGCTCTGGCCAGGGTCGACACCCAGCACTGACTTACTCGTGGGATGTCATGAAACAAAAAGTAAAGCCAAAACCTAAATGTAAGAAGGAGGAGGAGGAGAGGAGGGCTCTGAGCGTGGACGCTGCAACCAAAGCGGCAGCCGCGGCAGCAACGGTAGCGGGCAGCAAACCTAGGCAGCGGGAAGATCCGGAGGAACGGCCGATTAGAATATATCGGCCCGTCAACCGAATGGAGGATGGAGCTACCGTCGGGCCAACGGAAAGCGTTGCGGGTCCGTCAGGGACCTTGATGGAAGGGGAGGTGTCCCTCCCGAGGACACGGGCCCGAGTTAAGGGAGCCAGGACGGCCCAAAAACCGGAGAGACCCCCGAGTGCTTCAAGCACCGAGAGGGCCGAGTGTAGCTCCTCCAGTGACTCAGGAGGCTCGGGCTCCTGGGTCGGGAAAAGGAAAAGGCCCTCCCGTGTTTCAAGCGGGGCCAGCTCTAAGAGCGCCGGCGGGCCGAGAAACCGTGCCTCGGAGGCGGATAACATCCTAGGATACGGCGGGGAGAAGAAAGGGGTGGAGGGAGGGACGGAGGACGATGCCGCCAGCTGGAGCCTGACGGAGGCAAACGCGCCCCCCACTCCCGACAAGTCACTCCCGGGAGAGGCCGAGCCGACTGCGGAGTTCCGAGAGGGGCCGTCCCCCCCCCCCCGAGAGCCCCCGGGGGATGGGGAGAACGAAGGGACCACGGAGATCGAGAAGTGGAGGCAGAACCCCTAGGGGGCCCACAAGCCCTCCAGGTCGAGTAAAACGCTGCCGACAGATGAGGAGATCGCTGAGAAATTCCGGGAGAGGCCATCGTCCGATTTCGGGGTTATCATTTACGAGGCAGCGGACGTGATTGGTGGTGTCATAAGAAACTCCGGCCATCTTCAGGGCTCTTTTATTAAGGGGCTACGCGAGGCCGCCCAGAGGGCTAGAGTAGCCGGGTCGGAGCTTCACTCCAGGACGGTTGCTGGCACGGGCGCGGTGCTGCTAGCTCGGGAGAATCAGCAGCTCCGCGTCCACATCAAGGAGGCGGAGGCCCGAGCCCAGGGCATGGCGGCGGAGCTAGAGCAGCTCAAAGCCGCCACGGGCGGAAAGCTGGCGGCGACAGATGCATCCGCTGGAGGGGCGGGGCGGAGACGGCCCCCCCTCCGTGCCGGCGCCGCTGGCTAGGGAAGAGGGGACGGACGGGCGGGGCTCGGAGCTCCTTACGGAGGTTTGGGCCCTCATGAAAGAGGCCCTAGCAGCCCTTACGTGGGAGCTCCTCGCGGAGGTTCGGCGCGGGGACGCTCCTCCCGCGGGCCCCCCGACGACTGGTCCCCCGGAGCCCTCGCGGGCTCCCGGCGGGGCTACTGGAGGCCGGCCCGGGGGCCGGAAGAAGAAGAAAGGGAAGAAGAAAAGGGGGGAGGGGCCGGTCAGCCGGTGGCGGCGGCTCCCCCTCCCGCCCAGAAGAAGGGCGGGACTCGACCCCCCCTCCAGGAAGAAGATAGGGGCGGCCAGGTGCCGGGCGCATTCGGGGCGCGGGACGGCGGGGAGGTTCTCCGACCGGCCGGGGGATCGGGTGTAGTCCCATGGTCGCTGGTGGTGGGCCGAAAAGCTAGAAAGGGCAAGGAGGGCGATGGGATACCGCCCTCCAAACCCACGGGAGGTGGCGGAGGCGCGGGTGGCGGGGTCCGGCGCGAGGCCCAAGCCAAGGCCCCGTATTCCGCGGCTTCCCAAGGATACGCCGGTGACGATTACCGTCCTGCCGGGGGCCTCCACCACATTGGTGGAGGCAATGGATAAAAAGAGGACGGGGGTCTCTCCCTGAACGAGCTGGGGATCCAGGGGGGACTCCGTCCCCGCAGGGCGGTGACCGGGGCTCTGGTCCTGGAGGTCCCGGGGCCGGAGAGCCATAGGAAGGCCGGGGACCTCGAGCAGCGCCATCGGGCGCTCTTCGGGGAAAGCGAGGTTCGCGTCGCCCGGCCGACCAAGATAGTCGGCCGGGCAACGCGAGGTCAGGGTCCGGGACCTCGAGAGATCGGTAGCACAGGCGGAGGTCGCTGGGACTATCGCCCGTTCGGGGGGGCTGCGAGCCGGGGGATGTAAGGGTCGGGGCCATAAGGCCGTCCCCATCCGGACTGGGGACGGCATGGGTCCGGCTAACGGCCTCGGCGGCCAGACGGCTGACGACCGCGGGAAGGCTCCTGGTCGGATGGACGGCCGTCCGGGTGGAGGCACTGGAGGCGAGACCTCTCCAGTGCTTCAGATGCCTGGAGAAGGGTCATGTGCGGGCGACGTGCCCGGGTCCCTAAGACCGGAGCGTGTTATGTTACGCCTTGCGGGAAGGCAAGGCACCTGGCGAGTGCGTGCCCTGCGGAGAAGCCCAGGTGCCCGGTCTGCAGACACCAAGGGAGGCCGGACGGTCACCGACTGGGGGCCAAGGGATGCTCCCCGCCTGTACGCAGGGCGCGGATGGGACCGAGGGGGGCGCCCCCCGGCCCCGAGGAGAACAGCACCACCACCGCGGAGAGGGAGGCTGCGGCTGAGGCGACCACAGCCACCGTGGGATACCTGGCGGAAGCCGGAGCCGCGGGAGGGGCTATGGAGATGTAGGCCCTCCCGCGGCGCGTCGTGTGGTGCAGGCGAACGGGGCCCACTCCCGCGGGTCGCAGGAACTTCTGGTCCACGCCCTCCGGGAGGTCGGTGCCGACGTAGCCATCGCGGCGGAGCCGCACTCGGTCCCCTCCCCAGCCCTGACTGGGTGGGGGGCGAGTGTGGCTCCATTGCTATCGAGAGGGGCGTGCGGCCCCGAGCCCCGCTCCACGTGCCTCTGACGCGGGGGGAGGGGTTCGTGGCCGCCGACTGGGACGGCGTGGCCCTGGTCGGAGTGTATGCCCGTCCGAGCTGCACCCTGGCCGAGCTGGAGGAGCAGCTGGATGCGGTGGGGAGATGCATAACCTCCCTGAACCCACCGCGTTCGCTGATGGGCCTGGGGGACTTCTACGCCCACGCTACGGCGTGGGGGTCCCCCAAGGCCACCGTGAGGGGACATGCCGTCCTCGATTGGGCAGCGGGGCTCGGCCTCCTGTTGATTGAGAGGGGGCCGAGGAGTACGTGCGTGCGGCCGCAGGGGGAGTCGATCGTGGATCTCACGTGGGCTTCCCCGAGTGCCGAGCTCCGTATCTCGGGGTGGAGGATGGCAGAGGAGATGGAAACCGTATCGGATCATCGGTATATACTGATGAGGATCTCCCCCCTGCCATCCCTGGCCGCGAAGGCCGGCCCCTCCCGCGCCCCGTTGGTCCCGTGGCACCGCGGTGGTCGCTGAGGGCGCTGGACCGAGCCATGTTGGCTGCGGCCGCTGCTGCCACCGAGTGGCGGGGCGGCCGTCGGGTTCCCCCCCCCGTCGGCGACGTTGAGGCGGGGGCTCGGGCGCTCGGGGAGGACATGGAGCGGATATGCGACTGCGCCATGCCCCAGGCGCGCGCGCCCCCTCCCAAGCTGGTGGCGTATTGGTGGAACGAGGTGATCGCGCGCCTTAGGGCCTCTTGCCATGGCGCACGCCGCCGGTACATCCGCTCGCGCCGGCGGTGGGATCCGTAGGAGATGGCGGCCCTGAGGGTGGCGTACTTGGAGGCGTCCAGGGCCCTCAGTGTCGCCATCGCTCGAGCTAAGGCCCCGGCCTGGCAGGAATTACCGGGCGGGCTCGACGGCGACCCTTGAGGGCGCCCGTACAAGATTGTCCTGGGGAAGCTCAGGCCATGGGCGCCCCCGGTCGCCGAGACCCTGGACCCCTCGGCGGTGGGGCGGATCGTCGCGATCCTCTTCCCCCCGGGGGAGGGTGACGCGCGGTCCGCCCCGGCGCCGGCGGCCGGAGCGGTCCGGCACGCCGGTGTGGGGGTCGGGGAGGACGAGCTCGCCCGGGCAGTCCGGAAACTCTCGAGGCGTAACACCGCCTCGGGGCCGGACGGCATTCCAGGGATGGCCTGGGCCTTGGCCTCGAAAGAGCTTGGTCCCCGACTCCGGGCGCTCTTTACGGAGTGCCTGGAGGCGGGGAGGTTCCCCAGTTCATGGAAGGCGGCGCTTGGCCCTTATAGGGAAGCCGGGCAGGCCGGCGGATGAGCCTTCCGCTTACCGCCCGATTTGTCTGCTCGATGATGTGGGGAAGCTCTTCGAGCGGGTGGTGGCTCGCCGCCTCGTCGAGCACCTGTCGCGGGAGGGACGGTCGACGGTGGACGCGATCGCTCGCGTCCGGTCCCTCTCGGATTCGGGACCGCCCAGGGGGGGGGGGGGTGGCGTTGGCGGTGTCCCTGGGCATCGCCAACGCGTTCAGCACCCTCCCCTGGGATGCGGTGATGGAGGGCCTGGAGCACCACCGAATTCCCCTGTACCTGCAGTCGGGAGTCTGGTCCCGACCTTTGCGGAGTACGGACGTGTCCTCGGCTGCGTGTTGGGATACGAGTACCTGAGCTGTTAAGTGGGATAGTGTTGTGTTTGTTGTGCTGTGCCGGTTTGTCCTTGTCGTGCGATCGTACTGCTTACGAACTTCGACCGCGACTGGTGGCCTGGTCCCCTGCCCGCTCCGCCCGCGCTGGCTGGCCTTGGCCGGCCACGTCTCGCGGCGCGGTCTCCTGATGGCCCGGCGCCAACCGTCGGACTGCCATCCTGAGGTTGTGCCCCCTGCAAATCGGGGATGCAGCGGAGAGAAGTATCCTCGCGGGCAACTGAGCGTGAGTCTGGCCTACCTGAAGAACAGTCACTTGCTGGCGAAGATATGCCTGGTGATGGGAAGAAGGGCAGGGGCCGCGGAATAATAAAGCATCAGCGCCCTGGCCCGAAGTCTAAAACCGAGCAGAGTAGGCGGCCGAAATCTGAAATGTCTGCTGAGAATCAGTCTGTCAAGGCCGGAACCCGGGAAAACCGGGATCCTGAGACTCGGAAACCTGAAGAACCCATAGGCGCTGAAAATGAAAATGAAAACATAAAGGAAAGCCTCACTCGCATGGATATTGATGACGAGTTGGGGCACCCTGGATATGCTAAGGTCATTCCTCGTGGGGACCCTTCAAAAAAGCGATCAATGACGAGAGAAGATGAGGGATCTGATGAGGAAGCGGAAGTTACCCGTAAAAAATTAGCTGTGGAAACTACCACGGGTGGGTGGCATGACGGCTCCGACACTGACACGGAGGAAGAAGGCAGTCGGTGTTGCTCGACCCGGGGAAGTGTCGGTGGTGACGTCACTGTCCGCTCCAAAGTTCCGGCCTCAATTACCCCACCTGCTGGAATAGAAATTGTTAAAAATAGGCATAGCACTGACGTATCTAAAACTATATCTGTAACTAAAACCGTACTCCTCCTGACTCAAATGGGTGGCCGCGCTTCCGAAATTACGGATGAGATCCTGGCCTTTTGCCTTGATGAAGGAAAAAAAATCGGGAAAACCCAAACCAGGTTCATAACCAAAAGAGTAAACGAGCTGGCCACTATGGTACAGGACCTTCTAATTCGGCATAGTCACTGTGAAGGGCGTATGGCATTGCAGAGAAATGACCCGCCCTGTGAGATCAACGGCCGCCGTGGCGTCGCGCCGGCTCCGCTGCGGGCGCGGTCGGGGGCTCGGCTCCCCGCTCCGCCTGCTGCGTCCGGCGCGGCGGCTAGTTATGCTGCCGTCGCTCGGGTCGGCGCTAGGACGCAGCAAACGGCTAGGATGATAAGCGCTGCTATTGCCTGCCCTCCAAAACATCAAATAATGATAAAACCATCGACCGCTGCTGAGGGCATGTCCAGCGAGACAACTAGAGACGCAGTCCTAAAAATTGTTAACCCGGCCCAAATGGGGCTGGGTATAAATGCCGTCAGGAGGGCCAGGAACGGAGCGGTCATAGTGGAGACCACCACAGAGGATGGAATAAAGGCATTTACCCACAGCGAAGCCCTTCGTAGTGCCGGTTACGACACCGCAAAACCCCATGGCGACTGGCCTAGGATTATAATCTATGACGCCCCGTCTGATATACAGAATGCTGAGATACCCGGGGCCATTAAGGCGCAGAATCTGATGCATATGACTGACTCTGAAGTAGCTGAAGTAATCAGATACAGCCACCGAACTGGAAAAAAGGACAAACCCACCGTACACTGGGTACTGGAAGTGTCCCCGAAAATGAGGAAAGAACTCTTAGAAAAGAAGAGAATATATATAGGATGGAGTCGGTGCTATCTGGCAGACTACCTGGACCTGGGACGCTGCTATCGGTGTCAGGCCCAGGGTCACGTGGCCAAATATTGTAGGGCCACGGAGGAAAATTGTGGCCACTGTGCACGTACTGGCCATAGATTTAAGAACTGCCCAAACCGAGATACTCCTCCGGAATGTTTTAACTGTAGGAAGGCGGGTAGGCCTTCCCGCCACTCAATAAACAGCAGGACATGCCAAATATATGTCTTGACCCTCCAACGAAAGGCAGACATGATCAACTATGGCTAGCCAACTCCAAAGGAACAGTGGTGTATTTAAAATCCTACAGTTGAACGTTGGCCGATCCAGGACCGTGATGACCGAGGTACAGGTAATGCTGGCCCAGGGCCAGGTAGACGCGGTTATAATGCAAGAGCCATACACCTACCTTGGTAGGGTCAGGGGTCTTGGCCTCCGGAACATAGTCATAGCTGCGGAAGGAGGCGCGCACCCTCCAAGTGCCTGCATTGTCGTATTACCGAAAAAGTATGCAGTTTTAAGAATAGGGCAGTACTGTAGTGACAGAGTTGCCTGTGCCTTGATAGAGGGTCCAATCGGCGCAATTTGTCTGGTCTCAGCATATTTTAAACTAGAACAAAAGGGAAAACACGAAATTGAGGCTCTAACCAAAATCCTTAGCGATACCCGACCGGGACAAATAATAATAGGGGTAGATGCAAACACCCGATCGGCATTATGGGACAGTTCGTATACAGGGACGGACCGTGGGTATTGCTCCAGACGACGCAGAGAGCGCATGGAGGAGTTCATCATGCAAAACAGTATCCGGGTTTTAAATGACACCAATAGCAGATATAGCACCTTCTCAGGCCCTAGAGGCACTTCAAATATTGATGTTACTATGGGTAAGGGGATACTACGCTGGAATAAACTTACCTGGAATATAAAACCTGAGCTCTGCACCAGTGACCATAGCCCTATCTTGGTCACAATGCAAACGTCGTCTGAAAGCCAGGCTGCGCCCCCCAAGGGCCGATTCCTTGTTAAAAAGGCTAACTGGGAGACGTTTGATACCTCCATCGAGTCTGCACCATTTCGGCGGGAACTGCCCCCTGAGAACCCGGAGGAAGCGGCAATTATAATCCAAAATGCAATAATTAAAGCTTGTGAGACAGCTATGCCACGGAAGATATGGAGAACAACCGCTACCCCTGGATGGAATAGCGGAATAGATCAAATGAAACGAAAAACTTACCAACTTCGAAGGAAGTATCAGCTGGAGCAGGATCCTGCACTAAAACGAAGCAAAAAGATACAGTTTCGAACAGCAACACGGGAATACAAAAAAGCAGTTAAAAGTTCTAGGATACAATCATGGAGACAATTTGCCACAAAAGTTGGGAATCGGGAGTTATGGGGCATCCCCTATAAATCTGCGGTTGGGAAAATCAAAACGAAAGAAGCACTGAATACAGTGCAAAAGGATGGAGAACATACAACGGACTGGTGCTCCAGTGCATCGGCCCTCCTTGACGTTCTCATTCCGAATGACTGTCCCAACTCAGAAGGAGACTGTCACAAAACAGCCAGGGAACTGGAGACTGCCTCATATGATGTTGAAGATGCTGGCCCGTTTATGATCGAAGAAATTGAAACAGCAATCAGCGCAATGTCGGCCAGGAAAAGTCCTGGTGCTGACTACGTCGAGGTCGCTGCCCTCAGGCGAGCCGTCGACCTGATTCCTGGCCATCTGGCTCTAATGTACAATAAATGTCTAGAACATGGACAATATCCTAAAATATGGAAAAATGGGTTAGTAAAGGCGATCCTGAAGCCCGGGGACAGAAAGTGGATGACCCAAAATCCTATCGTCCGATCTGTCTGCTGTCTGCTATGGGCAAACTAATGGAAAAGTTAATAATCCAGAGGCTTGAGCCATACATGCACAACCACCCCAGGGTGGCGCGACGGCAGTTTGGCTTCAGAAGGGGCAGGAGTACGGAGGATGCCCTCCTTGAACTGAGGCGATCCATTTCTGAAAGTGACCGGAAGCATATTGTGCTTATATCCCTCGACATATCTGGCGCATTTGACAACTTATGGTGGCCATCTGTAATAGGCGAACTAAAACGCAGGGATTGCCCGGGCAACATCCTCCGACTGCTGCGCAGCTATTTTACGGACAGGACGGTGACAATAACTGCTGGAACTTTAAGCGTTTCTAAAAAAGTGACCAAGGGCTGTCCTCAGGGCTCTGTGCTAGGACCCTACATGTGGAATTTAGTGATGGACGAATTGATAAACGCACTGGACAACATGAATGAGTGTGAACCCTTCGCATATGCCGACGATATTCTGCTTATGATACAGGGGAACTCCCGCCGAGAAATTGAGGCTAAGGCACTTCGGGTTATGAATTACATTAACAACTGGATGAAGGAAAAAAAGCTCAGATTAGCCGCCAATAAAACGGTTATGCTTAAAGCTAGGGGTACTCTTTCCAACAGCAGACCCCCCAAGATTAAGATCGATGGCGAATGCATCCCATTCAGCTCTAATCTAAAATACCTGGGAGTAACATTCGAAACAGGTATGGGCACCGCCCAACATGTAAGAACGGCAACGAATAAGGCAAGAGCGGTATTCTCCAAGATATCTGCCGTATCGGCGGCGCGATGGGGCCTAAAACATCACGCTAAGGAAACACTGTACCGTGGGCTGCTTGTCCCTATTGTTACCTACGCTGCGGTTGCCTGGGCTGACAGAGTTACCGGGAAGCAAGCCAGGAACCTCCTTGGCGCGCAAAGAACAGCATTGATAGCCATGATTAAAGCTTACCGTACGACATCTACCGAGGCCCTATGCGTCTTGGCCGGACAAGTTCCAATGGACCTATTAGTTCCTGAGATGGCCGCCTTCTGCAAATTAAGAAAAGGAATAGCATTTGAGTATGGAAATGTAATATATGAACCGGGTGACCAAAACGTGAACTTAAAGACGATAAAACAAAGGATCCGGAATGAGACGCTGGAGCGGTGGCAAATCAGATGGGATGCGTCCCTTAAAGGACGAGTGACACACCGCTATTTCCCTAGCGTTACAGGAAGGATTCAGATGAAGTGGATAAATCTGGATTATTATACGACGCAATTTTTATCCGGGCATGGTGACTTTACATGCAAGTTTGCCTCATTGGGATTGGTGGACGATCCGATGTGTGACTGCGGGACAGAAGAGACAGCCGATCACGTGCTAAAAGACTGCCCAAGATTTGCTGAACAGCGCCTAAAAATGGAAGTAGAGGCAATGAGACAGGACCTATTTTGGCCCCTAACTCCTGAACAAATGGTAACAGAAAAATATTATAAACATTTCAAGAACTATACCAGGGAAGTACTTACCGTCAAGGATAATATCCGGTGGAACAACGCACGAGTGGGGGTTGGCCAGTGTGGCTGAAGAACCTGTAGAACCTGAAGAACCTGAAATAAGCTACAGAATGAAATGCGTACCCAGGAAACAAGAAAGGAAAATTGCTGGCGGAGAAATGTGGACTGCAAATATTATGTTAGCTATGGCCATCGTCCGCCGGGGGGTGCGCGGGGCTTCCCCCCTTGCGGGTGCATGGGCGCGCCCGCCGCCCGCGGGGGGGTGCCTTTCGGCTCCCCCCCCCCGTGGGTACGCGGGCCTGCCCCGTCGCCCGCGAGGGGGGCGTTGTGCGCCCCCCTCGCGGGTCCACGGGACCTGGACATGATGATATGAAGTGAGTGGCTGCCTTGGCTTCCCCGATTATCGGATACTGGGCCTCTCCACCACGTCGAGGTGGCAGCCATGGAGAGGGAAAGTCGGCGAATGGCGAGACGACCTGCTGAGGACGATCTGACATCTTTGAGTCGCGCCGACCAGTGCGCGGAACGATGCAGTTCCAACTGGTAGGAACGGCGCAAGCCGTCCGCAGGAGTACCCATTCCCTGACCGGGTAGCCGGTCAAAATTGGGTGCCTCGGGGTCGGGGAGCCCGCGCGGTGGCGTTTCAGAGCAAGAGCTCCGCCGCCGCGCCCCCGGCGGGTGAGGACGGTTTCGAGGTGGCAGTGGTTTGCCTGATCCGGGCTAATGGGTTGGGGTCCCTCGGGACCCTAAGTCGACTGGCTACATGGTCGCACCCCTAACCAAGGAGAGTGGCGGGTTGCATCACCCGCTTCTAAATCGGTACTCGGCTTGCCGAGGCGATGGCCGGCGTTCTCCGGCCCCGTCCCGCCTGGTCGGCGGCGCGGCCGACCGGGGGGGGGGGGACGGGTATGGCCGCTTAAAAGCGGCCCAGGTACTGTCCCCGGGAATCAAACCGAAGAAGATATGTACCTGCAGTCGGTCGTCCGGGCCTACCTGAGCGACAGGGCCGTGACGTATACGGATCGGGCGGTGTGGTGCAGCGGAGGGCGGTCGGGTGCGGCGTTCCGCAGGGGTCGTTTCTCGGACCGCTCCTGTGGGACGTCGCGTTCGACAGCGTCCTGTGGGGGGTCCTCCCTCCCGGTGTGCACGTAACGTCTGCTACGCAGACGTCACGTGCATCGTTGTGGGGGAGGACCCCGGGAGGGTCAGGCGCGTCGCGGCGATCCAGGGGTTGGGACGCTCCGGGGCCCCCCATAAAACGGTGGCGATCTGGTTCTACGCCAAACGCCGCCGGGGGAGGGGGGGCACCGCCTGACTCCTGGATACGCGTGGGTGGGGCTCACGTCCGGGTCGGGAACGAGATGAAATATCTCGGGCTCGTCCTGGACAGCCACTGGGGCCTGGAAAGGCATCTCGAGCGGCTGGCTCCTCGGGTGGACGGAGTGGTGGGAGCGCTATCCCGCCTACTCCCGAACCTCGGGGGGCCGGACGGGAGGGTTTGCCGCCTCTACGTGGGGGTCGTGGCCTCCATGGTGAGGTACGGCTCCCCCGAGTTGGCGGGCGACCTGGTGGCTAGTAGGAGATGCCTCTTGGCTCTCCGTCGCCTGGAAAGGCAGCTGGCCATCCGGGTCGCCCGTGCGTACCGCCCGGTGTCGTACGAGGCGGCCACCGCCCTGGCCGGGGTTCTGCCCTGGGACCTCCTGGCGGGAATGGACGCGGAGAACTACGAGTTCGCCCGTCGTCTCCGCCCGGGGGGATGCGGGGTGGTGCCACGGCAGCTGCAGGGGGCTTCGGTGGTGCACCGGGCCCAGGCCCGGCTGCTCGCTGAAGGGAGATGGCGGGATTGCCTTCAGGCGAGTGCCGGTAAGCGAGTGGTCGGGGCGATCCTGGCCAACTGGGAGGGTTGGCGGGATCGTGGTGAGGGGGGCCTCACCTACCGGCTGGTGCAAGGGTTCACCGGACACGGTTTCTTCGGGGAATACCTGCACCGAATAGGTCGAGAAGCGACGGCGCGCTGCAACCATTGTGGGTCCGACCAGGACTCGGCGCAGCACACCCTTGAGGTGTGCCCCGTCTGGGAGGCGGAGCGCCGGGTTCTGGTCGGCGAAGTGGGCCCGGAACTCTTGCTGCCGGTCGTGGTCAGGGCCATGGTCGGTGGCGGTAGGGCTTGGCAGGCGGCCGTTTCCTTCTGTGAAGCGGTCATGCTCCAGAAGGAGGCGGCCGAAAGGGATAGGGAGCGGGCGGACCCCGCCCGACGACGAGTGTTCGGGCTCGGGCGCCGGGGCCGGAGGGGGGAGTAGCCTCCCGCTCGGACAACCCTGGCGTCTGCGACTTGCCCCCCGCGGCCCAGAAAAGGGCTTGCGAGCGATGGGGCGGTGTCGGACTGCGGAGGCCCGGCTGCGCCCGGGCTCCTCCGGCGGCACATCTCCTCGACGCTAATGACGCGTGTTCCTCCGGGGACAACGGGGGATCTATGGGTAAATAATGTCGACTGAGGGCTGTTAAGATAATAGTAAATTTTGGTAGGGTTGGTTTAACAAATCACAACGAGATTGAAGTAAAACTTAAAGATGTATTTTTCGTAAAAGAAATGGATAGAAATTTAATGAGTTTCGGGAAAGTTGCCGACAAGAACAAAATAGTATCAATTGGAAATACATCAAAGATTTATACTAGGGAGGGTCAATTAGTGGCTGTTGCAAATAAAGTGAATAATTTGTATAAAATAAGTAGTTTTGTGGAAAAAAGACAAACCTATACGTCAGAAAATGTGAGTAATAATATGACCTCAAAAGAAAAATATCATAGATTACTAGGCCAGGTAAATTTTAAGTACTTGCATATTTTAAGTCAACACAAACTAGTTGAGGGGTTACCAACTAGTCTTGAAAATGATTATCTAAAGTGCGGCACATGTATACAAAATAAGATGCACAATATTAGCTTCGAAAATAATAGACATAGAGCAAAGGATATAGCTGAGATTATACATGCAGACGTAAATGTACCACATAGTACCATAGGCTATATGGGTGAAAAATACTTCCTGATCTTAATTGATGATTACAGTAAAGTTGGGAAAGTTTACACTGTTAAAGAAAAAAATGAAGTTTATGACTGTATTGTAACATATATTAATCAACTGGAAACTTTAACGGGGAAAAGAACAAAACGGTTAAGATGCGATAACGGTAGAGAAGTTTTAAATAAAGATATATATAATTTTGCTAAAGAAAAGGGAATTTATATCGAACCATGTTCTCCTTATGTTCACGAGTTGAATGGAACTGCTGAAAAGTACAATAGGTCAGTAATGGAAACTGCGAGATGTTTATTGTCGGACGCAAAAATACATAATAGATTTTGACCGGAGGTAGTCAAAACTGCTGTTTATTTGAAGAACAGAACCTTGGCAAACACATTGGAGAAAAAAACTCCATATGAAATTATGATGGGGGAGAAACCAAACATCAGTAATTTAAAGCTGTACGGAAGTAGAGTCTTTATTAGAGTACCTGAGGTTAAAAGAAGGAGTAAGTGGGATAGGAAAGCAGATTTAGGGATATTAGTGGGATATGAGCATGTAGGCTATCGAGTTTTGATTAATAATAAAGTAGTTATAGCTAGACATGTAGATGTTATTGAAGAAAATGTAAATCTAGTGGGATTCAACGATACTGAAAAAAATAATGGGGATGATCAAATTGAAAATAATGATCATAATGAGCATGAAAATGTGGCTCAAAATGAAGATAATGGAGGTGAATCAGATTGTGAAAGCATAGCTTCAAATAAAATTATAGGGTTAACTCCAGAGTTAAGAAGATCAAAAAGAAAAAGAAAACAACCAGAGATGTATATTCCGCAAATGGATTCAAATTACATTTATGTAAATTGCGTTAGTGTAGACACTCCGGAAAATTATAACGAAGCAATAAATAGTTCAAATAGTATATATTGGCGACAAGCTATGGACAAAGAACTTGAATGTTTGAACAAAAACGATACATGGACACTAGTTGAAAGGCCAAAAGACAAAAAGGTATTAGCTCTAAAATGGGTATATACAAAAAAGGCTGAAAATAAATTTAAAGCTAGAATTGTAGTAAGAGGGTTTCAGCAAAGAGAAGTGTTAGACGATATATATTCGTCAGTAGCGAGAACGCAAACTTTAAAATTAATGTTAAGCTATTGTGTACAGAACGGTCTAGCAATAGACCAAATGGATGTAGAATCGGCGTTCCTAAATGGAAAAGTAAAATCTGAAGTATATGTAAAACAACCTCAAGGTTATGATGATAATACAGGCAAAGTATGTAAACTAGAGAAGGCTTTATATGGACTGCGAGAAAGCCCTCGAGAGTGGTATGAATGCTTAGACGAGTATTTTGGGAAACTAGGATTTAAGCGTAGTAGGATTGATTATTGTTTATACTCTTTGGAAAACAACGATGATAAAGTTCATTGGATAATTTTCGTAGATGATTTATTGATTTGCTGTAAAAATAAGGAAAAGATAGAGTACATTAAAAGGAAATTAGCTATAAGATTTCGAATGAAAGATATGGGCCAAATAAAGACGTATTTAGGTATAAATATTGAGTACAATTGTAGGAAGAATACTATGACACTAGATCAGAAAAATTATATCGAGTCATTAGCTAGGAAATATGAAATTGAAAATGCCAAATTGTATGCTACACCAATGGAACAAAATCTCAAGTGTGAACCTGCTTCGTCAGCATCAAATGATATAAAATACCAAAATCTAATTGGAGCACTTTTGTATGTAAGCTCAGGTACGAGACCAGATATATGTTACTGTGTAAACTGCTTGAGTAGATTTCAAAACTGTTATGACCGAAGACTTCAAATATGCTATGAGAGTCCTAAAATATTTGTACTATACGAAGGATTTAAAGTTAAAATTTGAAAGAAATGTAAACGCTGACCTATTAGACTGTTGTGTTGATGCTGATTGGGCAGGGGATATTGTCGACAGAAAATCCACAATGGGATATGTAATAAGAATGTACGGAAACAGGATACATTGGAAATCTAGAAACCAAAATATTGTAACAAAATCGTCAACAGCAGCAGAATATGTAGCCTTATCAGTTTGTGTGAGCGAAGTAAAATTAATAAGAGATATAATAAAAGAATCTGGAATTGATGTGAAAGATCCAATACGAATATATGAGGATAATGCAGGAGCGATCAGTATAAGTAAATTTGGAAATCTCACAAAAAACTCAAAGTATATCGAAACGCATTACCACTTTGTTAACGAGAATTATATGAAAGGAGTAATTGATGTAATGAAAATATAGTCGCTCAAATAAAGAAGAAGAGAATTAAGGAATTAAGAGATAGTAGATTTCTCCTCCCACATCTTGCCTCGTGCTACCCTCATACCTGGATCTGAACAAATATCAAGGGAAAATAATTTAATGTACGAAATTGGTCTCGAGCGTTGAGAATATATATTAATGGAAGTTATCTTACGTTTCGGATGGATTGTTGTATTGAACCAGACACACTGGTAATTCTATTAAATTGTAGTATGTTACAAGAATGTTATTAATTCTTTCAAAGTCTTTCACTTTTCGAAGTAAATCAACTATCGTCGCCAACAGATTTATGAATAAAAACGGTAACGACGATAAGTCACGCAGACTCTGTGAATTGATTACTGCTTTTGCAATTTGCCTTAATTTCACTTGCTCCTATTATATGGATAGGGCCAGTGTAGATCTATCTCGCATCATTGAGATAACAGAAAGTTAATCATTTCAAGTCCAAAGTGATCGAGCATTCTACAATTCCTAGTAGCATAGAATAATTTCTAAATAATTTTGTAATCTTTGCTAGATATCTCAAGCGGCAGATTTTTTAAGATGTCTTGTGGATTTCATTTGTTACGTGGCGGCCGAGGGGATGCGAGGCCGAGGGGAATGTTCGGGTTTTGCCCAATAAGGTCTTACCTCGAACGTCCACGTAATGATCAGATATTATTGTGAGGAGATGGTCCGAGCGGCTAGACCAAATCCTCTGGTGGGATTTGTAGGAATGGGGAGCTAAGGAGGGCCCAATAAATGGAGGTTATCAATAAATTGATAAGGATATATATTTGTCTTTCCGTCAGATAGGGTTTATACAAATTGTGAGGGTCCTCGAGGGTGCTCGCGATTAATTCATACGATTCGAGTTCGTTCCGCGTTACGGAGTTTCGGGTGACGCGATAAAGGCGGTCAGTGGCAGTAGGTCACTGGAGGCCTAATCTGCTAACATGGCACTTCTTGCACTCTGAATTTGTGAGGTTTGCGTGACTCTCGCGCGAAACAAGATATTGAAATGTTTGGGAGATATAAAAGACTTAATCTATCCGGTTAACCGGAGCTGGGCATGGAATTCGGGTGGTTTTAGTTGCGATGAAAGATGAGGTTAGGATTAAAGATGAAGGTGACCCGAGCTTACGAAAGGACCTGTACCTGGCTTAGATCAGCGGCCCAATTCGGTGACGTCCTCCTTAGTTCGATCAACCGGATGACTGTGCGAGAACGCGTTCCGCCCGTGACGTGCCCTAGGGTTGGAGGTCTCCTCGGAGCCTCCCGTCCAACGGATGTACTAGTACCGCCGTCCCTTCCTGGATTGATGCTCTTGGATCGCCGGAGTACCGAGCAGCACGACTGTAGCTCGGGGTGCAGGTGATCCTCCGAGTTAAATNCTCAATATTTTCCCACCTGACTCTAAAATTATACGACTATGTTGTTCTACATTGTCCAGGCTCGGTCCTGAAACTCTTCGTTTTTGATTCTAGGCCTTCAAAAGGCGTGAAAATATCGAAAATATGCCACGTTGGTTCTAGTCTATGATAAGTTAATACATTTTTTTATGAAAAATGAAATTTCGCGAGTTTCAGGACCATCATGAGGGCCGCCATATTCATGTACTAAAATTTGAAACGATTCGGTTCACACAGTTCGGAGAAAACTTTTATAAACGATTTGACCCCTCAGAGACGCCTTTCACATCCTCCTCCTGCCCCGACACCGCGTTATAAAATGCATATACGCGAAAAGGAGAGCCAGCCGAAGCGACCCATCTTCCATGTTCCCCCACCAGTGCCACCAATACTTTTTATATCTCGATTAATATGATTTGAAAATAAATTCATACAAACGATCATAAAATCAAAAACTCACATAAAACAAAAAATGTGTAATAAATGACTCGAATATCAAATTTATAATTTTTCTACGCAATCTCATAAAATAATATGATGTTATGAAATTATAAATTGGTATAGAATTTTCTAATAAATGTATGCTAATTCACAGTTAAGACATCAAATTTGTAATTTTACTACAATAATGCGTACTAAAAGTGTATGAACTTTATGATTTTATTTAACAGTATACCGCCTAAAGCGTGCGTATGAGAGAGATGGCCATAGCAGGGGCTACCGGTGGGGGGTGAGGGGACCCTGCCCCTCTGCCCCGAACCCCTCGTGACTGCATGGCACGCGATTCGCCGATCTGTCGACCGCGCTCGCTCTAGACTCCATGTTGTAACGCTCTTCTGTCAAGAAACCAGGTGACACGGCGGGCAAATTCAAACCCGCTCTCGCGCACCTCCATACGTAATGTCTCCTCTTCTACAGGGATCAAGTGCGAATCCATGCGAGTAATCGACGATGGCAACAGTTGTAGCGGAAATGATAAAATGACCATTTTAATGAATAAATAAATTCACGGGTTAACGAATCGGTTATCTTATCAATTGAATAATGAATTTAATGACGTATTCGTGTTTTTACAAGTATTTTTGTATTCATGAAGAACCATTTGTCGCATAAAGTGGGAGAATTGAATGATTCCAAGTTGAGAGCGGGCGGGCATTATTCGGGATGTTATTTCAAACGTCTTGATACGGAATCCCATTGCACCGTATTTCAGTGCAATTCGGCCACTTGAAAAGTTTTACCAATTAATAACGCGGTATTGCTTTGATATTTGGGTCGTGGTAGTACTCTGACGATTCACAAGGACCCGATTTTCTAACCGAAGTCCTCGGTTAAATGCATAATCGCAATGGAGGAGCGCCGGAAACCCATCCGAAGTCCGGCTCGGCCGATCGCCGGCGGTTCATGGGTCCGCGGGGCGGGAAGGCGAGACGCACACTCTCTGTCCTTCATTTTCCGGTCTAGAGAGCGTGCGTCCGAGAGAGATGGCCGTTTTGATTCGCCATCCCATTCCTCGGTTTTAGACAGACATATGAATCGTCGGGACCCTGAAGTGACGGGAATGGCTTACCGGTGAGGGAGAGGGGACCCTGCCTCTCTGCCCCGACCCGCTCGCGTCCACGTGGTTCATGGCTCGCCGATGTCTTGCCCGCGCTCGTTCTTCAGCCTAGATTGTCACTCTTCGAGCCTTCCCGCCGCATGCTTGCACCAATCAGGGCGAAGAGCGAGGGTTCTCAATCGTCCTCCTTCATTCTCCGTTATGATACGTGTTAAAAGAATAAATAATTTCGTGCTATGCTCAAAGGTTAGTCCGTCCGGCCGGAGTAATAAATAATGAGGTGAAAATTTTCAAATAAATATATTTTGTGTGTGTGTGTGTGTTTATACGCATGGAAAATCTTCTTTCGGATACATGAAATAACGAAACGTATTACATTTATTTATTTATTTTCGTTTATCCAATTGCGCGAGGATATAATACATATGTATAGAATGTATGCGCGTTGTAAACTGGAGTCCATCGATGGCTTGCACCTGGTCCGCACTGCCCTCTCCGGCCGCGCAGCGTACTAGCGGCGGGAGCAGCGCGGAATTCGAATCGCTCGAGGGGCAGAATGGATTTCCTAAAGAAAATAAATATTTATAAACAAAAACAATTAATGAAAATTATT